>NW_007577978.1:264217-306419 GCF_000690725.1 Stegastes partitus
ATATATGAACAAAAATATACTAAAACTATTTGAATACAAAAAGGATTAATGCCAAATGGAAGCTTACAATATAAACTTCAATAACTTAAAACAAAAAAAAGAAAAGAAAAAGGGAATACTTTCATACTTCTCTGAAACATGATATTTTAGCCCTAATCTCCTTAATACTAAGGCTCTTTTTTTTATTTTATTTTATTTTTTTCAATTCTTCTTGATCATACAGCACTGGCTAAACAGCACTCACACCTTAGTGCCGAGAAATGCATCAAGTATAAATACTAAGAAAACACCTGTACAGTACCCATTTATGTCAAAACTACAAAATAAGTTAGTGTCAGGCAACTGTACAGGTTATTTACAGTTGAAATACAAAGGAAAGGTATTTGCACGAGGAGCTGACGCGAGTATGTAGACGTGACCTTGACAGAACAAACGCAGGCTTTGGCTACAGATTTGATGCAGCTGAAAAGCCTTATATGTCATCTGAGCAGCTCTACCGGCTACTTTTTTCCAACAACTTCTGACAGAAATGATGATTGGCTACCTGCCAAAATAACGGATTTAAGGTTAAAAAACTTTGCAAGCCAAAAACAAAAAACATACGGTTGCCCCTGACACCGCAGACAGATTTGGTAAGGCTGCCAAAATGTACGAAATCAATCAGCAACGCTTTTGCCTTGAAATGATAAATTAAGATCACAGTCGTGGTGGTTTGGAGTGAGGGGTCTCAGCACAGTTTACAAGCCTGGAGGTGGAGAGGACAGATAGACACATTCATTTCAGCAGCAGCCGCATCCCTTCGGCACATTGTGGGAGTGTGTGTGTACGAGGAGCAGGAATGGATGAGGAAGAGGCAGCACCTGGTGCAGCAGGCGCCCAGTAAACATTTCAGTCTCCTGCAGAGGGAGTCGGCGGGGGGGGGAGGGGGGAAAGGTGGGTGTAAGGTGGCGGGAAGATATTTGGTACAGGAGAGGTACGAAATTGTGTCTGCTTGTGTGTCATTGTCAGTCCACGTCGCTGAGGTCGCTGACTGGCTCGTCCTGCACGATGCTCAGGTGGTTCATGGCGCGGCTGAAGGCGATCTGGACAGCCTTGCGGATGCTGGATGTTCGTCCTTCCATCATTTTGATCTTGTCTATGGTCTTATCTATCCCCAGGGGAACCATCTTGGATCTAGGAAGCCACTGCCTGGAGGGGGCAAAACGACACTTGTGTTACATCATTGGAATAGCAGCTAGGGGTTGAATGTTCTCCCATGATTCTCTCCTGGAAAACATCATCTTAATTCACAGGAGAATCGAGATTTATCGCCATGATCGGATCTGAAAATGTTATTTATTCGAACTAAAGTTTAAACTCCACTTTAGTCAGTGGAAAGTAGCTGCTACAAACCGCTGCAGCTTTCAGCTTAACTCACTTCGTTTTCTGTTATATGAAGCATTTAGCTACAAAAATGTATTAGAAGTGTAATTACCAATTAACCCGTTTTCATAGATAATAAAATTGATCCTTTAGTCTGTAAAATGTCAGGAAAAATAAGAAAAGCAATTACCACAAGTTCTCAGGGCTCCAGGTAAAGTCATAAAAGCACTTGTTTCGTTTAGAATTAACCTGAAGTATATTCAATTTACAATAATATTAAACTGAGAGAAGCAGCAAATCGGAGTGTTTGAGAAGTTGTCAGCAAATGTTTGACTTTTCTCCTCTATGAAGAGCTTTAAATTACACGAGAACTGTTGATGAATTCCTGTCAGTTGACGACTTAATTAACTGATTCATCGTTTGGAGACGGCGTCTGAGCACACAAGCCAAAGATCACAGAGACAACACAAGTTGTCCCCATAAAACTGTGAGAAGTACGAAGCTTTGTAACAGTAGTTCTTTTTTGATTTGAATTATTTAACTACACATTATTTATTCATATGCTGATTGAGGACTGACTTGTCAACATTTTGTCCGCTTTCAGAAAAGCTTCCCGAGTGACACAAAGGCTACGTCCCGTCTCCACTCCCTCAGACTACAAAACGTGGTCTCTGTGATGGAGTCCAGCTGAAACTTTCAAACGCTCCTTGAGGCAGAAGCCATTTGTTGTCTCCTGACAATTGATGTCCCGCAGCCACAAGAGAATAATGATCAGCTGACGGACAGGTTGACAGGTTTACCCTTGTAGAAGCCTGTGTCAGCTTAAATCACTCCCGCAGATAGCGGCACTCACCAGCTGCGTTTGTTGTCGAAGAAAAGGACGAGGTAGAGTTTCTCTTCGGCTTTGTACTGCATCTGTTCTCCAATGCGGAGCACGTCCATGGGGGGCATGGGGATGGAGACCCCGTTGTGCTGGCAGCCTACGCGAGGCATGTGGGGGTCGATGATCTGCAGGCAGCAGGGAAGGCGGGGACGGGAGTTACTCGCACGCTCACATGATTATCGCACGTTCACACATGGGCTCAGTGAAGCATACAGCAAACACATCTATACTGTCTCGACACATGCATGCAAACCACCAGCTTGTGGCAATGAGGTTCTTTCCCTCATTTGTCAAATCATGCAAAGATCACAGGTTTACAGTGAAATGCTGCCACCTAGAGGAAAAAAAACTGAACATTTGCTTCATCCTGTAGGACAAAAGTGTCATAATCAGGTTTCAGTGTGTCCCAAACTCAAAAAGGTGGCAACAAAAGTGAATAGACTTTAGTCAGCGATTGTCATGCTTTTCTCTCCCGCAAACACTCACCAAGGCAGGGTAGGAAGGGTATCCACTACATTTGGCCCAAACTAGCTTTAGGGGTTCCAATGCAACTGTTGCAGCACTAGCGGGCATCCAAATATTGCTGTTGCCAACCTCTATGGAAGCGGGAACAACACCAAACATGTTATGTGTGGGTAGAGACACACACAGAAACACATTTCAAAAGCCATGCTGTCAGTGCAGGAGCACGCAGCAGATCAGGGTGGGAAATTAACTTTAAGAACGATGGTGAATGACGGATATTGAAATTTGCCTGCCACTGTTGGCATTTTTATTCGCCAAATATGAAGTTCGGATGAGGGAAGAGTCTCCAGATGCTGACTGGTTACAAGCCATGGTGGCAGGCGGAGCACAAAGGCTCACCGGTCACTGCCAGAACTCACAAGAACTTGGCTGGTGGCTCTTGTTAATTTCCAACCCTGCATTTTATGTATGTATGAATACCAGGTGTCTGCAAGTGAAATCAAGTTAAACCATCATTTAACGGTCAGAAGGACCACACGCCCTTCATAGCTGACATATAATTTGTGACGTTTTAAAACGTGCAGGACCTGCAGACATCTGGGAATATACACAGCTACTTACTTTATTACTCACTGGTCATACTGAATAAAACAGGTTACAATAAATTGTTAATGAAATCCTATTATCACTGGTATAAATTCTGGCTGATATGAAAAACAAAGTGAAGAAAATGCAGTTAAGAAGCCTTATTGTATGTTTTTAGTCTATATTTGATGCTATTTACTAACAACCAATCAGGTGAGGTTTGCTATTCTGAGGCCTCGTCCACACGTACACAGGTATTTTTTTTTTTTATATAACTTTCCCTTCTGTGTTCTCAAACAAAAAAAAGAAGTCTGTCTCCACGAAAACACAAATTAAAAGGCCGTCAGGAGCACACAAAAGCAACAGGTGGTGATCCAACCTTTACGCCACGTTGGCCAATCAGAACCCTGAACAAACAACTGTTTCTGGTTCCAGTAGGCCATAAACATTGGCCCAGTCCAGACGTAAACTCTAAACCTTCAACTCCAAACCCTCACAGCTGACACTGCATGGGAAGTGATTGAAAAGGAAAAAACAAACAAAAGAAAAACTTTATAAGAATCACAACAACGCCAAAACACATTTAATACTATTGTTGATTTAGGACTTACATTTTTTACATTCTTCACAGTAAATGCGCTAAAAACAAAGCTTCATGGGACAAACAACTACACACACTTCTGGCTACGAATATGTAAAAATAAATAAATAGTTTTTAAAAAATCGCTTCCTCAGGTTATCCCGGATTTAACGTCACAAAGATATAAACTGGGAGCAATTCGCTGTAGCAAAGTTTGCATAAATGCAGACTTATGGAAAGTGTACAAAATATCTGCAAGAGAGCTCCATGTGACACCTTGGCAATAGGACAGCCCTAAGTCCTTGCACATTTATCAGGAATGCACCTCAAACTGTTTGACTCCATGAGCGTAGACACTGGCTTGGGCTGATGGAAGATCATATATGTGACTGATTCTGATGTGTCTGTTCCTCAGTTATGTGTGTAAACATGTCAAAAAGTCCTGTTAGCGGGGTTAGCATGAGCACTAGTTTGGCCATGTCTGCTTTTGCACAAAATGCATCATGTAAACAAAGAAAGATAACCGTGCATGATGTGATTCTTCCACATCAAAATTCAATTTTCCCTCTTTATATGTCAACACTGCACTTGTTTGTCTGTTTGTGAACACCTTCATCCTAGAGGAGTTTCCCAAAAGGCTGTTTTCAGCAACCTAGAACTCTGTGCGTTGACAAAAGACCAGAATGCAAAGAAAAAGCTTTAAAAAAATACCTGTGTTCGTGTGGACGGGCCTCGATGTGTTGTCATTTTATATTTCTTCTTTAGCTTCTCACTTTTCTCACAACTTAAATTTTGAGGACTAATTCCAAAATGTTACGACTGTTTTACTATCAAAACTAGTATTTACCTCAAAAATCAAGTACAAAAGCACAACATTTCTAGTGATTGACTCGTCAGTATCTCTGTCAGAAACGTTAACCCCCCACCAAAACATGCATGTGCGTTATTCTGATAAAGTTGCCAAGTTACCGGCAGCGATTCGTGCAGCTTTTGCAAAATTCCCGGTTTCGATGCAGGCGATTAATTCGCTCTTATCATCCACAGTGTTTCTCCGGACCAAGGCAGGTTTCCCCTTACCACATTTTGGAAGACTGAGAATGGTGCTAAAAGCAAAACAGAAGGCACACACACACACCACAAAGTCAACTTAGCAATCTACATATCTGGTGCCGCGACAGATAGAACAAGTGATATCTTGTCTTGAGGCAGCAAAACGGAGCAGCTTGATTTAGGTTCTGTGAGATAAATAAACTGCTGCTTCATTTTTACACATTCTTAGTGATAAAATACCAACAAAAAGTAATAAATATAAATATGAGTTTTTGTGGTGGCGTACCTGGTGCTCCCTGGCAGACTGCTACATGAGGAGATGGAGGACTCGGAGGCACAGCGTCTTCGTGGCTCCACAGGTCGACTGGTTCTACTGGTTTGTTCGAGCTCTTTCTCCTCCTCCACCTCCAGAAAACCACTGGACAGGCCTGGAAGAAGCCACAACAGACATTCACAGTCAATTACAAAAGCGTAACACTCAGATCCAAGAGGCACACTCTCAATCTGAGTCCGCTGATGATGATGATGAAGCATCAGCTTGTTCAGCCAATCTCCAATTTAATTAAAGCAAACAGATGCAAAACAAAGCGTCTGTTGTTCCTTAATGCTGGACTTTTTGGAATTTGACTGTGATGACTTGTAAGCAGTGTAACAGCTGACTGCGATCTTTGCACCGCCAGGTTCAGGCTCTGGCAGTAGAACTAAACACTACTGCAGTAATTTAATCACAGCTTTGAAAAAACGGCAAAAAAATTATTGCGTATGAGAACAAAAACCCAAGGAGAAGATTATGAAAACCCTGCAGCACTTACACCACTTAATGACTCGACATAAATAAGTCAGTCAGCACCATGTGGCTTATTTTAACCCTCTGAACCTCAAGCAGTTTCTTGCTGTTCACATTTTTACTCACTGTGGGCTCATTTTTGACTAAACAGCACAACCATGGCTAGAAGTAGAAAGAAGTCAAAAATCTCACGGTTATAATACCATAAATCAAAAGAATCTGGTTACTGCAGACATATTATTTGTGGTAATTGTTTTTTTAAAGCATGTAAAATACATTAATTTAGATTTGACAAACCCTAATGTCTTATATCATGAGTTCAAGGGCCGCTGGAAAGTTAAACATGCAGCAAATCTTTCTCTCGTTTATTTTGATTTTGTTACCGTTTCTGGTTTAGACAGGTGGTGTCATTTTAACACCCACAGTCATGGGTTTAAAAGGGAAATATTTACTTCTTCTTGTTGTATTTGTTCTCCTCTATCTTCTTACCAGTGTCAAGTCTTTTAACAGGAGACTCTCCCTCTTCTTCATGCTCTCTTTCTCCTCCGTCCTCCTCCTTGTCTCTGCTGCCACTGTGCTTCCTCTTCTTGCTGTGAAGTAGCGTCTCCAGCCGGGGAATGACCACTGACAAGAACGATTTGGATCCCAGCTGCGTGCCATCTTCATCTTCCTCCTCGCCCTCCTCGTCCTCCTCGCCCTCCTTTCTGTCCGCTCCGTCAGATCCTTCATCTCCGCTCTTGGAGGCCTTGTGCGGGCTGGAGGCCTTCGACTTGCGGAAGAGGACCGCGGTCCGGCGGTTGACCGTTCCCGTGGGCTCGGCGAGGGTCGACGTGGCCACAACGCTCACGTCTCCGTCCAGCAGAGCGCTCTGCAGGCTGTCGTGGGAGTGACCGTTAAGGCGAGTGGCGGAGGAAAGCAGGTCCGGTATCTCCACGTCCAACTTGATTCGCTTGCCGTGAGCCTTGTCCTCGCAGTCTGGGGCGGCGTCGATGGGTTTGAGGGTGGGGGGCTCGGGGTCTGTGTCTGAATGGATGAGGGGAGGGATGGCGTCTGAGGGCTCCAGTTTAGGAGGAAGAGATTTATCAGCTGTGAGAAAGGCAATAAAAAGCACAAACTGTTCATAGGTGTCATTTACAAGATGGAGCCAACATGTAACATTAAAATCTGATGAATAAGTTGAACATATTCGTGGTAGTTTTTGATCATTTTGCACCAATTTTTGCTCTTTTTTTTTTGTTCTTTTAGGTTTATTAGTGACATAAATGTTTCATTATTACCTGTATTTGCAGGTCCTTACAGTTCTAGCAAAACAAAATATAATCTACTTGGAAAAACTCTAAACAGTTGACAGTACTTGACCATATGCTGTGTTATTTTGGGTTTTGTCAGGAATCTAAGCTGGATATTTCATCAAAATGTATTTAGTTTCGATGTCTTATTTTAAAATCTGCCAAAAATACAACACCTGCAGGAACTAGATTGAGTAGAAAAAAGTATTATGATACTAAGAAATTTAGTGACTCGGATATGACCAACAGCCCTGTGACAAAACTTCACTAATGCTGCTCATTATTGTTAGTAATGGCTACAGGTTGTATTGGTTGTATTGAAAAAACACAACCTACAGACGTTGCTAACAATAAAGTGAAGCGATGCCCACGAATGCTGACGCTGCACATTATCGTATGACTTTTGTGTTTATCATATAAGCAAAACAAAGCACTATTTAGCATGCACCGAGGCACTTTTATGAATAAACAATGAAAGCAAAATGACTTTTGCCTTCCTTCCTCCGCCCCCCCACCGGCTCGTTATAATGCCATCTTCACCCGACTTCATCTGACTCAGCAAAGTGTGCCGAGTGAGTTTAAGCCGGAGGAAGCCGGAGGAAGCCGCTGCAGCGACACAGTGTGATGCTACGCTCACGCTGCGTTATGACCATGTTTGCTGAAGTTTGCAGTGTTCGTAGCAGGTTATTTTTTTTGTAGATGTGAGTAATGGCGGTTCCTTGGAAGCATTCAGGGATCAGTTTCAGATGGAGAATGCTTTCGGCGCAACCGTCACTTCCATGTGAACCTCGAGTTGTTACGATCTGCTCCAGTGATTTGGAAAGAAGACTCCACAAAAAGGTTTCTTATACCAGTAAGTTTTTCGGTTAAGCCATTCTTTCCAGCATGTGGCTCGACGCCAGTGAGATTTGTTTATTGACGCTTCCACTTTGTTTTTGTTCACCTTGAAAGCTTTTCTGGAATAAAAATGAAACCGAAAGCAAGAGAACTAGAACTGCTGTTCCTGTTTCATCCTAAATCATCAGGGGCCTTCTGCTAACTAAATAAACTATGAATATATAAAGTGGTATCTCTAACATTTCAGATTGATATATCTGTGCTTCTATTCTCGTTGAGGTTTTTTTATTTTTAATTAAATTGCCCCTCGACCAACTTTCATCATATTTTTTCACAAATTGAAAACAGGATGTGTTTGAAAGACAGTTTCTCAGAAGTATTTAAGATAACCCTAAAACTTATTTTAAATATTGAGGAATCAGCTTTACCTGGATTAGGTTTTCTACCAACATTTTGTTTCTATGGTACAGCTACAAATTTCAACAAAAACTTTTTTTGTTTAAACATTTTTGACGAAGTATTTCACAATTAAAAGTATTCTAAATGTCCTGTTTTGTATAATTGTGACGTGAAGCTACAAATGGTTAAGAAACAATCACTAGTTGACTTTTGCATTGTCAATCTTTTTCATAATGTGTGCTCAAAGTGGGACTTGTCACAGTTTATTTTATATAATCAGAGACAGTGTGATCTACTCGCCCAATATTGAAGATCCAGAATCAACGATATGATGAGAAATAACGGTGAACAATTCATGTTTTTATCTTTAATAGTTCCTGAGATATCGTTGCTCAAATGATAAATAATATTTCAAGCGCGAACAAATGGGCTGAAAGTTGGCAGACTGACTTTTTTTATTTCATTTTAAATGTATCTCTAAAAGTATTTGATATATGAAGCTAAAACTTCACACGTATCTTAATATATATATATTTTATTTTATGCTATAAAGAATTCTGTCTAATCTGAGATGGTTGAGCAGAAATTGTTCCAGTATTGTGATGAATTGAGATGGAATGAGTCTACACTGACATTCAACACTGTTCCAGTCCAGTGAATTGGACAATAAACCTACAAATGCTTCCCCTGAATTTAACTGTTTGTTGGAACTCTTAAGTATTAGTCAAGATTACACTATTGGTGCGATAAATATTCTAACATGTGCTAAATATTGTTGAAACATCTTGTTAGAAATGACCACCACAATCCAATAAGTACAGGATATCCAATAATAACATGCTCCAGATGTTTTGAGAGACTCTTTCGTGTGTAATTTTGGGAAATTAAAGTTAATATTCAAATATCAAGAGCTCATTTCCAAAAACATCAGACAGATGCTGATTTCATAATGATCACATGTTACAGTAGCCTGATAATGAGACTTATTTTTTCACTGTTGGAGATCATTCAACAATAGTATCGACTCAAATTCCATGTTTCAGACGCTGTAGGAGGAGGGGGCGTCATGTGACTTTTATTCTCTGTGGGGTTGGATTAAGCTTAGATCTGACCTCTGACCAGTGCTTTAGGATATTCAGGGCACATGATTCTCTTAACAATCCCAGAGCCTGTGTGCATTCAGCCATACATACCCTCATCGTCTGGGAATTGCCCATTGGGCTTCAGTCTCTCTTCCTTGGGTTTTCCCAGCTCCGGGAGGGAGGCAACTGACGAAGACGACGCTGACGTTGATGGAGATGTGGAGGAAAGACAGTGATGGTGGGAGGGCAGGACTCTCTTCAGGCTCATTTCACTGCGCACATCGTTGATGGTCTTTTTGAGCAGCTTCATGCGCTTGCTGCGAGACGGGCTGGACTTCATGGCACATGTTAGATCAAACTTCTCCAGTAGCTGCTGCAGCTGCTTGTCCAGGGATAGATGCCCCCGATTGGCCGGTACTAACAAACGGTCCACTGAGGAGGGAAAACAGTGAAGGAATTAACACATTTAATGTCTTTCAATCATCAGAGACATGTCTTTTAGCTCCTTCGCTTACCGTCCTCCCAAGAAAACGTTGTTGCTGCTTTGATTTCAGGAGCCTCGGTCAGGTGCATGCCGCTTTCTGCGTCGAAGCCGATTTTCTCCACATCGCGTCGGGCCTTTCTGAGCAAAGCTCCGCCCTGGTCTCGGAGTCGGACAGCAGCCCGGTAGAAATAAGTGTCCTTTGAGTTATATTTCATACAGTTATCAATAATGAGGTTGAAGTCGCTCTCAAACTGCTCAAAGTTGTTGTAGGTTTGGGCATCAATGCGCTGTCGCATGGTGGAGAAGTCCATCGGGTGCTTGATGTGGTCGAGGTAGTCGGGCACCTACAGGAAGAATCAGATATAAGGAATTATTTTCAAATTACTGAAACCACTGTGAAGCAAAAATGATTGAATATTGCATTTAAACTCAACCTATAAAATACAATAATACTATTCTGGGCTGTTGACACTTAAACTCTCAAGTGTATTTACGAGTAGTTTAGGAGGCTCCAGAGTCAAAACGTAGCGCCCAACGTGGGGCTCGAACCCACGACCCTGAGATTAAGAGTCTCATGCTCTACCGACTGAGCTAGCCGGGCCTGTTGACACATCCACACCGTCTCCAACCTGACCTTTATCTAAGGTTACACATTCCACCTACCAGGAAGTCGCATTATATTGCTCAACGCTGTCTACACAAGGGGGAGGGACTGTGATTTACAACCACAGTCTCCATGGTCACAACATGTGACTGGAGCAGGCAGCTGCGCCGTTTGCGGTGTGTTGGGTTGCACCTTTAAACAGAAGTGTGGTGACTCATGCGAAAGGAAACCCTGCAACATCAAGGTTTTAGGTTTAACAAGTTCAACGATTTATGTTGTCCCTGGATACCTGCAAACAATCTTCTTTAGAATCAAAATTAAATGAATGTTTGTATGATTTATATGGAAAGGAGCACTGTGACTCATGCCGTTTCTCCATTTCTGATACGGTAATCTGGCGATCTGGCAGAAAACGGCTGCAAAAGACCGATTATGTTGCTGCATGTTGGCAAACTGCAAGAGGAAAATACGAACCAGTAAGACTAGTCAGATCAAAATCTATGCATTTGTTTTTACAGTTCTTTCAAACCATGGACATTGCGGTTATCACCGATGCTCTCAGAGTCAATAGATCTTCAAAACATCACGTCTGCAGTGATTTTAGAATCCAACTCAGTGTCTAAAAGCGACTGGCATAACGCTACAACACACATACTATGTGGTTCTCCATTTGCTATTTCACTTGTGCATCTCATTAGCCAACGCACTGTGCTAAAGTTACCACAAACAAAGCAGAACCAGAAACAATGCTACAGTTTTCAATCTTTGTGCACCACAGATTGAGATAAAGTACATCCACATAGCAGCTAAGCCAGCACACTTAAAAGGCACACAGCTAGCGCAGACTCCAAGCATCGCCCACAGAATACAGACATGAAATGAACTATTTCAAACACAGTAAATAAGACATTAGAATGCATAAAAGCTCTCTTTAAAATATTTTCTTCGACATGCAACAAAAACACTCTAAGAAAAGATTCCAACTCAGTCACTAAGCAGCTAGCATTGCAGCTGCGACAACACTGACACCAGTTCATCTGAGGGTAGCTGACAACTAGCTGGCCAAATGGTGTGACCCATGCATCGAAGGCTCCATCTGATAGGCTCAGTGTTTGCATACTGAATGTGAATGCATGGTGTGTATAAATAAATTCACTTAAACACATATCAGGCAGCCTTTTACGATGTGTTTTCTGCACATGTTTATCTCACAAAAAATGCATCATCTCTTACAAAAACAAACTATTTGAGCACAAGAAATAAAACATTGTAGTCACTGGATTCATATCCTTCCAGGGTCAATAGTTCAAATGAATGTGCAACATCAAAAATAAAAGCAATACAAGATTCTGTGTGGACAACTTCAAGAACAAAACCAGAGAGAGAGCATGCTGCAGCTCACCTCATCGACATCGACAGGCTGAGTGAAGATCCTGGCCTGGTCTTTTGCCTGGAGTTGGTCCAAGAGGGCTCTGAGCAAAATACTGAATGGTGTCAACTGCATCTCTAGAAGGGTCTCCTGTAGTTTAATCTACGAGACAGCGCAGAAGCAATCTGTCAGCAAATCACAGGTTTTCATGCATTTTGCAGAATTGCTGGTGGTAAAAATGTTCCTACCTCTTCCCTTTTGAGCTTCTCCCTCTTGCGTATCAGCTCCAGCAGCAGTCGGGCTCTTTCCAGGTCGTGTCGGAGCCGATGCCATTCCTTCAGCTGTTCCTTTAATGCCCTGCTTTCCTCCTCATTCTGCCTCTGGGGGTTCAATTTCAATAAAAATACATGCATAAGAGAGCTGAACAGGATAGAAAATGATCTCCATACACAACAGGCGCTAGTGTCTCAAGAAGAAGTTCTTCTAATATTTAAATTACATGCAGCATTGTCAAACATTGTAATAAAATGTCAACAAGACACTGAAATGCAAAAAGGTTAGCAAAAGTGTAAAAATGTCTGGCTGTACAAGTACATATAGTATATATTAAAAGTCTAAAAACTACTAGAAACTTTAGTAAAAAGGCAAAATGAAGACTGAAAGCCTTCTGAGGGTGACTGACAGATGAACAAACCGGTTGTGCATTCTTCTGTGACTGCAGGCCTGTCTGAAGGCGTCTGATGAGGGGCAGCCCGTTCCTGGATTGCCTTTTCAGTGTCCAGTAATTTAAGACCAGCTCCACAAACGCTTTCTTCTTCTGCACTGACACCTGGTTCAGGATGGTTTGTAACCTGGAGGAGCCAGCGAGCGAGACGGGTATTAGGAGGAATGAGTCATACAGAGATTGCAATACAAGTAGAACAAATGGAACAGAACTTCACCATTTAAGTAGATTTTAGAAAGCAGGGTATGGGAAACAGCAAACCTAACAGCCATAGATTATCGCTGGAGATAGAAAACATTTGCTGGTGTCAGGAAGTCAAATTCTTCCCCGCAAAGTTCTTCAACGACTATAAATTCTCTACAAAGACAGAAAAATCCTCCCTCACAAAGTATCCCTGCCTAAACTTTAACTTAAACTGCATATGTCATCCAAAAAACTTTTTTCTACACATATAATAACCGGTGCAGTACCACTGATGTGTACAATATTGTTATTTCCACATTGAACAATCTAATATTTATGTATATTTTGGTTTATTTTTGTTTTTCCACTGATATTTCTTAAATGTCTGCACTATCCTCTTATTGCATCATATCGCAATACAACCAGTAAATGTACCTGTGAGAAGGAAATGTAGGCACAATAACATGGGTTGCAGCTTCACTTTCGACTTCAGGCTCAGGCTTCTTGCTCTTACTCTTCTTTTTCTGTTTTCCTTTCGACTGTCCTCTCCCCTTGTCCACTTTCTTACATAGTCCATTTTTGGGTTTTGCATCATCGTAGATGGCGAGCGGCCTCCGTACACACCCGTTAGGCGTGTGAGCTCCACAGTAGGCTGTCTTTTTCACAGAGAAAGTGGGCTCTCCTGTCTCCGTCACATCTTTGATTGGCTCCATCTTCATGAAGAGGCCAGCCTTTTGGGCACAGCTGACGTGGAAGGCGGTGTAACAGTTGGCTTTGTGGCACTGGATGCAGGCCCCGACACCTTTCTCCTTGCAGAGGTAGCAGGTGAGTTTCCAGCGGGCTGGAGGAATGTGGCTGATGCCATCGATGGGTTCGATGAAGGTGGTGTTGGAGAAGCCGACCTCTGGGACCCAGAGGGCGCATACTACATGACCCCACCGGTCATCGTCTGTCTTTTTCACTGCTCCGCCCTTGTTCGGACAGAGAATGCAGTCTGCGGGCTGGGTGGGTAACTGGAGGCAGTGTCTGCAATGCCACTGGCCCTCTGGGATGTAGGGCACGCCGTAACATTCTTGGTGCACAGCCACGTTGCACATATCACAAAACAGGATTGCGTTGCTGTTGTGACACTCTCCGTCCATGCAGATGCAGCAGACAGCATCCTCGTCAATGGGAACCTGCTTTTCACTCCCTTGATCCAGACTCTCCAGGTACAACTCCTTCTCAAAGCGGTCAATGAGGAACTCAAAGACGTTGTGAGACACCTGACTGACCCCTTCGCTTCGTCGTTTTTCATTGACCAACTCAAGCCAGGCGTAATCTTCCTCGTCCATGTCGTATTCTGTCTCCTCATCCAGCTCTTCTTCGGTCTTCTCTGTGAATTTGTAAAAGGCAGCTGGGCGTTTTGGAACTGCTGGAAGGTTATATTCCACAGTGCGGAATTTAGGGTCTGGAAGTTTTGGGCCAACATTTGCACTTGCATGATGTCCGCCTCCCTCTCCGTGACTAGTGATGCCCAGGGCAGCATTTCTCTTCTCCTGGTTGTTTTTCAGTCTGACTGACCTCAGGAGGACCTGCTGCTGAGGCTTCTCAGCATTCTCCTTATTGCTGGTGCACTCCATCATCTCCTGGACCATGGGGTCGTCATCTGAGATCACGTCCAGCTTGTCATATATGCTGAGTCGATGGATGCGGCCGTCGACATCGAACTCCACCATGCGCTGCGCCTGGGCGTACGTCAAGATCTGCTTGTTGGGGGAAGGCTTGATGGGAGACGGCGGCCTCTGCGGCACCGCAACCCGGTGCTGCCGAGCTTTCTTCTTCATCTTGATGCTCCGTGTTGCTGGGGAGACAGACAATGAGGAGAAACAGTTAGAGATGTGCATGTAGCTCATGGGGGTCAAGTGACTAAACCAAAGGGAGATAAGGATAATGCATTCAGTAAAGAGTTCAGCAAAGGCCATCATAACTTAGTGATAAAGTCCTCTATGATATCACTGAACACAGACTCCAACTTCTCACTGCAAAAAAACATCCAAACAAAAACGCAACTGATGAAGTCTTGATTTTATCCAAATAAAATTCCTACATAGAATGAGATAGGACCGAAACAACGTGCAACCTGCAAGTAGGATAACAAAGAGTAATGCGTGTTAATCACTTGTGTCCTCTCTCTTCAGGTATTTCTGGTTCTGGAGCTGCACAGGTCTTATCTGCAGCTACAGGTCACACCAGTTGGTCCAGTGTTTATGCTCACTTGTTTGTTGACTGTTTATCTCCGCTATCTTCTCTTTTACCCTCACCCCACGTCCCTGAGCCTGGTTCTGCTGGAGATCTCTTCATGTTAAAACCATCGAGAATGATCCTGCTTCTAGCGCATCTTTGGATTCATCAAGTTTCCCACGCATAGTTTAGGAGGGCCAGATTTTTTTAGCTACTCAGATTAACCTCTAAAATTAATAATACTTTGGGATCTTGAACTTACAATTTAATCCAGTCAGGTAACTGAGTAAGGTTGTAGTCATAATGTTTAAGATTCAGAGGTAAATTTGCATCTAAATGAGAGGCTTTGTTATTATAATGCAGTGCAAGGGAGCAAAGCAACAACATTTTGAAGGCACCTGACAATTCCCAATCTTACTTCTCTACTGGAAAGCACGTCGGTTCAACGCTGTCGTTTTAAATGTGGTATGCAAATAACTATGACTTGTGACTTGACTAGATATTTTTACAACTGATAACATCCATGACAAACGATTGCTAAGATAATCACCTGTTACACACTGACAAAAAGTCTCCTCTGGTTTAAAGACAACCCTTTATTATTCCCACAGTGGGGAAATCTGCAGTGCTACAGCAGCAAAACGGTCCATAAGTAGAAAAATACTGATACTGCACGGTTTAAACGCACAAAATACACATATTATGCATTGCAAGACAGCAATACAATCTGTATAAACCTTGCAAAGAGTACAAAAAGTCCGGAGGAAGACATTTTATACAACTCTGTAAAAGACATTCCCAAAAGTTAGTTGTTTGGTGAATCCCCAGTGTGATTTCTCCACCGTAAAGCACTTTGGTGCAACATTGATGTTCCAAATGTCCTGTTTAAACTACGTATTTTTGAACCTGTTTCACACTGACAATTCAAAGCAATGTCCCCTGGAGCAAACTACCTCAAAACCTCAACGCCAACTGCTCTGAGAGCACTATACGGTAGTTTAATAGGTTCCAGCTGATTACAAACACAGAGGCTAGCTATGTTGTGAACCCAGACGTAGTAGTCCGTTACAGTTTTATCAATGAGCCGAGGCATTTAAACGCGGTGGGAGGCGGCCACACGGGGTATTTAAAATATGACTGCGCCGGAGTTAGCACTTGCCCATTTGGCGCAAGGAGGCAATTGCCCTTTTCACTCCGGACCCCCCCCAATCAAAGTAGCCAAGGTGCTAACAATAACATTAGCCATCTAGCTGGCTAGCAAGAGCAGCTAACCGCCCCCTTCGCCGAGCAAACGGCGTCAAACAAAACAACTTTAAAACAACGTCAATTCACACTGAAAATAAAATATATAACGTGCAGATGCGTGGAGTGTCTTTTAAAAGCAAACAATGCGGAAAGGGAAGTAAAAGTAAAGCGCATACCTCGGATTCACTTTTGCTAGCCGAAGAAGACGGTAGCTAGCCAGCAGCCTTACAAAGCAATGGCGACTCGGCCTGCTAAGTGGCTCTAATTCCGTGCACTGCGCTCTCATCCAACGGGCGATACTGGGGCTCTTTTCAGCTGGTAATAAAAGAGAGAAGAGGCCTGCTTGGTGCCTGTGGCGTTTCGATATTGAATTCTGCGGAGAAGACACAGTTATTGTCTTTGTGGGCCATTCATACGCTCGCTAGCCACAGTCGACCAGAGGCAAATAGTAGCAGCAGCAGCAACAGCAGCAGCAGCACTACGGACTGATCATCCCCCAACACAACAATGCGTTTCGGCAGACAACTCCCACCCGCACGCACCGCTCTCTACGTGTGACGCTGGAGGTCATGTCGGTGGTGAGTCGGGAGGTTTCACACAAAAGCCCATCTGTCACACAATCAATGCGTTGCCTTTTGTCGAGCCGTGCGAGCTACACGCAGACAAAGCTGGGAACAAAGCAGGGGGGGGGCAGTGGACCAGTGTTGTGTTTTGACTCCGCACACCCGCAAGACTCGGGTCACGGGGCGGTGGATGCGAGGTGGAGACCGGCCTGCCAGCGCTGCTCCGTGGAGCTCCGGTGTGTTCGGTTTCCTGTGGTCAGTCACGGTGGACAGGCCGGACACCAACAACAACACACCGCTGCCATGCCCCACCCTGATCAGCCAAAAAAAGTGAGCATCTGCCAAAAAAAAAACAAAGTGCAAACAGGAACCAGCTTTTTTCCTGTTTTCTGTGCTGTGTTGACAAGAAACTTTCTTCTTCTTCTTTTTTTCTAACCATCAGGGAACACACACAGTTTGCTGAAAATAAACATAAGACAACTTTAATAATCCACAGGGAGATTCTTGTGTTAGATATTACAAAAAATAAAATAATAATAATAACTGCATAACATGAGAACAAATGCTGTGCTGAACAGAAAAGCTTTAAGACATAAGTGTCACACATTCTAAAAATAAAATATATAAGCTAAAATAGGACTAGAATAAAAACGGAAGTAAGACTGGCAGTGATTCTTATGTAGTAAAGTAATATTACACATGATAATGCAATATTGCACATAAAAACTGAAATATTTCACATTGTAATGAAATACTGCACATGAAAATGTAGTACTGAGCATGATAATTCATTATTAGACACAAATATGGTCTATTGTGCACGAAAATAAAATACTGCATCTGTAAAGGAAATACTGCACATAAATTAGGTCTTTTATTTTTCTCATTTTTTTTCTAAGTTCATTTGAAAGTGCATGTCAATTTAGTTCGACAAATAGGCAAATATTCTTATTATTATTATTCTTATTATTATAAATTCAAATAAAAATAAATAAAATTATAATTGATAATAATAATAATGTATGTTTATTTCTGTTTTTAATCACATTTAGATTAGATTGAGTTGATTATATGCTTATAATACACTCTATAGAAAAGTAGAATTAACTTTTTTTGTTTTTTAAAATGTAATAAATACATTTTAAAAAATAAGAAAACAACAAACACACTGCTGTACCGTACCGTGACCCTAAATTAATCTGGGTAGTCTTCATAATTCACATTAGCATTTATTATGTCAGGTGTTTTTTTGTATTTTAGACGATTTCTGTGTTTTAATCGTTAGTATTTAAATTTCTCAGGTAGTTCACACCGTAAATAATGCTGAATCGTCTTAATTATTAAACGTGATAATTCGTGAAGTCAGTCTTATTTTTCTAGCGGGATTCTACGGATGTTTCTGTTAATAATAAAAATAAAATTGAGGAGAAAAAAAAAGGAAATATGATTTTCTCGCTCGTATTAAATCGCGAGGTCACCGAATATGTCTGAGTAATAATTAGCCTCACCTGGCGGTGTTTAACGTGTGAAAAATCGAGGTAAAGCTCGCTGTTATGTAACTTAACACTTAGATTTATTACCCCTCGCCACGCTGAAGCCCCGGTGCCCGGTGACATCATTAAAACATGTTCCTTCCGTCCGACGCTGTGTGGAGCTGCTCCGGCCGAACTGCGAGCAAACCAGGAGACAAAAGCAACAAAGTGAACCCCCCTCCGGATCAATCAAATGTGTCATATTTAACTGTTTAGGAGCCGAAACCCAGCGTTCACGCCGCCAGACTTCACAGTAAGTGCGCCGGGCTCGGGTACGTGTCCGAGGAGGGCTTAATGTGTCCGGGACGTCGTGGTGAGTGCTGCTCTGATTCGGATCCCGTGTGGTTCGTGTGTTGCCACGGCTGGGTTCTGCCTCGCCAGGTTAGCTAGTATGTCCTGTTTGTGGCCTAGCTGGCAGCTAACCAGCTAGCAGCCGTGGTGCGGTCCGAGATTTACTACACGCATTTCTCGGGTGGTTTCTAACGTTAACGGGACACTCGTGGAAGTTGTGTAGTCGTGGATATTTGCGCTACCGATCCATGTGGCACAAGCGTTGTACCTGCGTGTTGTTTTTGTGTGTGTGTGTCTGTGTATTAGCAGTGCGGCTAGCCCGGTTAGCACCAGGATAGCCACCGTGGTGTTTACTGATGATGCAGCGTAGCTGCCAGCAACGTTTCATTGTAACGTTAAATGGGGCTCGCTCGAGTTTCACTTTGTGTGTTCGCCTTCGTTCACTGTGTGTGAGTCGAAAGCCGGCGTGTAGAAGCCCGTTTTTGAGTTGTTGTGTTGGGAGGAGATGAAAGCTAAGGAGCGGTGGCTATTTTCTGCTGCCCTCTCGCATCTTCCTGGCTAGCTCTTAAGCCAAACCCGGAAAAACCTGCTGTCAGGGCTCACTTAGGAAAGCAAATCATGTATTAATAATCAGCTACGCCATTAGATATCCGTTTCCACTTTCGTACGCTTAAATTAACACGATCGATCACGTTCCTTGTTTATATTTGTTCCATTTATTACAGGTTACTACTAGTTAGACTGGTTTGCATTGGAGTGATACTGGTGCTCTCAGGCTCATGTCCTCACAGCGTCAGTGTCTTACCTTTAAATGCAAGAAACAACAGCTTGGTAGTTAAGAAGTGTTGTCTCAGTTATTGCCCTTATTTATTTGGTGCAGCTTCATCAACATGCCTGATCTTGGACTCACTGCTTAGTACATTATACAGAAGATAGTTGTAGGCAGACTAAACATGAAGTGCAAAATGAGGCACTGGTTGTTCCAAACAGACCGCATTTGACCTGGTTCCACAGCACCTGGGGTATCCTCAGTCAGGAAACACCGAGATTTGCTAACAAAATATGCATGTGACACATTCACACTTTTGATCATGTACACCTGGGCAAGACTAACCCGACTAAACAAGAAATGAAATGTAATGCAGCTGTTCATATGGATTAGGACTGAGCTGGGCGTACAGAGTCAACAAAGCAACGCAGTAAATATACACTCATGTGCAGACTTGCTTGTATTATAGCAGATCATCATTTCAAAGCTGTTGTTCAGTAAGATCCCGATATGAATAAATGCATATATTATTACATTCTAAATCAGCAGTCTCAAAAGTTGGTCAATGAAAACATTTGTTTGCTAATTTGAGTGATTATTTTCTTAAGGTCTGCACATCAGAAAACAACATCTGTGTACAGTGATATACTTTAAGTGAATTGTAGCTTTAGGCTGCATAGTTTTGAAACGGCGTATTTTCTGTCGTGTGGTTATTTACTTGTAGTTACTGTACTCTGTATGCTTAATAGAGCATATGAATAAACAAACATGATAGTATTGTGCACATTTCATTAGTCAGCATTCCAGCAATAATGAAAAGGATACAGTTCTAGAGAGAAGTGAGGAAGGTAATGATATTGGTGAGAGCTCAGGATGTTGCAATTTAAAAGGCTAACTCAATTGAGCAATAGTTCTGTGGAAGACGCTTTCAGCAGTGTTTTTTTTTTAGGATGCATGATTAATATTTCCCAGGTAACTTCGTTACATATGAAAGCTGTGGCGCAGTAGGTGGGTGCATAAAGCCTGGCTGAACCTGCACCTGTCAACAAAACAGCGTGACTTTCCAGAGCAAAGTTATCTTTAGATGGTGCTTGCAAATTCAATTCTATGTTTATTAGCAAAAACCTGTCTCAAATAAAAGTCAACATGGTCAGTATTTAAGTTAAATTGTGATTTTTTTTGCAGCATGCATACATCAGTTTTAGGAAACTGGAGCAACACGCCATCTGTATCACCTGTTTTTGTAATCTTATTTACTTTCCAGAATACATTTACCTGATCCATTTTCTCCCTCTGTCTGCCTCCAGGTCGTGTGCAGAGAAGTGGAAAGCCTTCAGTCATAAATGGAGAGGGACAAGCAGGCGCTCTGTGTCCCGGACAGCAACACACACACCACAACACCTGCTTGAGAGCTGCTGTATCGATGACTACACCTGAAAACAGTGAGCACGCTTGACAACGCAGACCTGACTATTCTACAGAAACCCTTGGGCTGCTGCCATGGATGGGGAGGAAGAGGTTTCTCACATGAGTGGGGATGTGGTCGGTGACCCTAATGGCTCCATAGAAAGCAAAAAAAGAGAAGCGAAAGGGACCTGCCTGAAAATTGAGGGGCAGGATGGCTACGTGTTCAAATCCTACAGCATTAACCCTCACGACACTGCTGACGCAAGGTCACCTACTTGCTCCTCACTAACACTGGATAAAGACTCCTTCTCTTGTTTTCATTTATCTTCTCAGGATGACACACTGTTGGAGTCAGACAAAGCAAGTAAGACTGACCCAGCTTCTCCCAGTCTTTCAGACAGAATCCTAAACACTGATAGCGAGGTAAACGCAGAGAATGAGAACTATGAAAATGGCAATGACTTCAAAGACGAGACTGGGGATGCAAATGGAATGGAGGAGGACCTGCAGGATGATGAAAGGCTGGCATTTGGTAGCTCGATTGGCCCTTTTGTAACTAGAGACGGTGATGACTATAGCAATTTACTAAGTGGATACACAAGCACCCTTTATGATGTTGCCATGGACGCTGTCACTCAGAGCCTTTTGTCATCTATGAGGAGTCATACAAACCCGAGGAAAAAATCTCCTGCATGGAATCATTTCTGCATATCGCCACGAGACAGTACCAAAGCAATCTGTTTATACTGCATGAAAGAGTTCAGCCGGGGTAAGAACGAAAAAGACCTCAGCACCAGTTGTCTAATGAGGCACGTACGAAGGGCTCACCCCACTGTGCTTTTACAAGACGGAGCAGACGCATCCTCAAATCACCTGACTAGCTCCTTCGCCTCATCCTTCATACCTCCCTCCCCAAGCTCACCAAATAACGGAGACTTGACAAATAGCGTCATTACTTCTGCCTCAAAGAACACTTCACCGTCCACCTCCTCAGCTGAGAATTCAGACCTGTCATCCAAAGAAGTGTTACCCAAAGTCGAACCAAAACTAGAACCGTACGCCAATACCGACACTGTTTGCAGCATGCTCTCATCCTCACATTCCAATGAAAACAACCTCGAAGAGATGTCAGACGGAGGGCCCGAGCGCCTTCCGGGGACCCCAAAAAGCTCTAGTTCTCGTCGCAGGTCGGCTGTATGGAAACATTTTTACCTGTCGCCTGCTGACAATTCCAAAGCAGTATGTATCCATTGCATGAATGAGTTCAGTCGGGGTAAAAATGGGAAGGATCTCGGGACGAGCTGTCTCATTCGGCATATGTGGAGAGCCCACAAAGAGGTTGTGATTGAGGAAAATGGACAGGGCAACCACATTCCCCCACCCTATACAAACCCACCCTCACTGTTATCACGCACACAGCTACAGGATCCACTGGAAGCTAAAAAAGAATCGCCACTTCTTCCATCTTCGCCAGAAACCATATCAGACGAACTACCCCAAAGCATGGAGGACAGAATGGATATTAAAGAGGAATCTGATGAGATGATGCATCTCTCAGGGCAGGACTCCTCTCTCAACTTCTCCTTCAGAGCTCAGGGGGAGGACACACCCCTGACTTCCTCACCGTGTGACCTCTCCGAAGGCCCCAGCCTCAATCAGGATCATTCAGTTTTCCAGCAGAACAAGAAGATCATGAAACGGGTGAAATCCGAAGTGTGGCACCATTTCATAGTGTCGCCAGTTGACCAGTTAAAAGCACTGTGCCGTTACTGTCCATGTGTCATCAGTCGGGGGAAGCGGGGCGATTTTGGTACTAGCTGCCTGATGAGGCATCTCATGAGACGTCACCCGGACGTCCTCAAAAACCAAAAAAGCACAGACGACAAGGAATCCTCTCCTCATCCCTACACCAATCTCACCACAACGGATACAGTTTCAGCCAAAGAAACTGAGAGCGATGCCAGTGAGAAAAAACCCCAAACCCTGCCTGTTTTCAGTAAAAAGACGTCAAAACTGTGGAACCATTTCTCCATTTCACCTGCTGACCCTACAAAGGTGGTTTGTTTGCACTGTAGCCGCACAATTAGCAGAGGCAAAAAGACTACGAACCTCGGCACAAGCTGCCTCTTCAGGCACATGCAGAGGTTTCATGGACATGTTCTTGAAAGTAACAATACTATCTCAGGTGATGTGCCGTCTGCTGAAATTCGCGTTAAACAAGAGCTCATGGACACTCCTGTTTATGAACCGGAACAGAGCCGTGAGAGGTTTGATGAACACCACCCGGTTGCCAAAAAAATCACCAAACTTATCGCAGAAATGCTCGCACTGGATCTTCAGCCATCAGCTATGGTGGAGAATGCTGGACTGAACAGACTGCTAGAGTACCTCCAGCCTCAGTATTCTCTACCACCTTCTTCTTACTTTACCAGCACTGCCATACCAGATATGTACGAAAGGGTGAAGGATGTGGTGCTCACCCACCTGAAAGAGGCTGAAGGTGGTGTTGTCCACTTCACAACAAGTATTTGGGTCAGTAGCCAGACTAGGGAATACCTGACCCTTACCGCCCACTGGGCAACGTACGAGTCAAGTGTCAGACCCCAAGGTCAAGACTTTCACTGTTCCGCTCTCCTAAGTGTCTCACAAATAGACTGTGATCACGATATGCATGACATCCCAAAGCAGCTTGAGTATCTGTGGGATTCTTGGATCACCTCATCAGGGCTGAGAAAGGGGTTCACTGTAACTGATAACAACACCATCAGTAACACCCTGGAGGACCACGGCCACGTCACCATGCAGTGTTTTGGGCACACTATAGACCTCATTGTAAGCGAAGCCATAAAGAGCCAGAGAATGGTTCAGAACCTTCTGAGTATTGCACGAAAGATCTGTGAACGTGTGCACCGCTCAGCAAAGGCCAAGGAGAAGCTGGCTGAGCTCCAGAGGGCCCACCAGCTGCCGGAGAACCAGCTGATTCAGGATGTTCCCTCCAAATGGAGGACGTCCTTTTTCATGCTGGAGCGGATGGTGGAGCAGAAGGCAGCCATCGACGAGATGTCGATCGAGTGCAATTTCAGGGAAATCATCAGCTGCGACCAGTGGGAGGTGATGCTGTCGGTCTGCAATGCACTGAAACCTTTCGAAGTCGCCTGCAGGGAGATGAGCAACCGCACTGCCACTCTGGGACAAGTGATACCACTCATTCACATCCTCAACAGAAAAATAGACCTGCTGTTTGACGAGACCGTGGGCATCGACACCATGCTCAAGTCTCTAAAGGAAGCCATGGTGGGCAGAATGTCTGCAACTCTGCACGACCCGCGGTACGCCTGGGCGACCATGCTGGACCCGCGCTACAAAACGTCGCTGTTCACAGAGGAAGAAGCCGAGCGATGTAAACAGGATCTGATCCAGGAGCTGGACTCTTCTACCTCAGATGCAGCTAAGTCTCTGCTGCCCAACGGCTGCGACGAGGCCGCCGTTTCATCCAGCACCTCCCACCCAGGCAAGGACAACCTCTGGTCCCTAATGTCTGACATCAAGCAAAACATAAAGCACGAGGAGAAGCCAAAGTCCTCCGAGCTGACAGTGCAGGAGTACCTTGAGGAAGACATACTTGATCAAAGCTGTGACCCCCTTGACTATTGGAACCTGAAAAAGTTCCTGTGGCCCGATCTTGCCAAAGTAGCCGCCCGTTACGTGGGCTGTCCTCCCAGCATCATCCCAGCAGAGACACTGTTCAGCACAGCGAGTGTCAACTGTGCTCTGAATCAACCCAGGCCTTTGCTGGACAACATGGAGGGTCTGCTGTTCCTCAAGGTCAACCTCCCTTTGATTTATTTTCAGTACTGATTAATATTGAGCATAAACTTGAAAACCCTTTATCAAGGACCAAGTTGCATAGCTGTGAAATGGGGGGTTTTCTGTTGGGCAAAAATGTAAAATATCGATTTATACACTGATTGATTCTCAATGCAAAAAGGCCAGATTGAGGTTTTATTGTATTCTGTGTACTACTGTTAAACACTTTGGAGCTGTTGTGATGAAAAGTCTCAGAAGTGTATCAGGGAGGGAGGGTTGTTTTTTTGTTTTTTTTTCTAGCTGTAGGGGTTGGTGATAATGTGTTTGCTTGTAAATCGATGTTTTTCTTTTTTTTTTTCTTTTTGTTTTTTTGTTCTCTGTCTACTCTCTCCTTGTGCCTTATCCAAAACTACTTCAGGTCAAAATGCTGTAAATATTGTTAAAAGTTTGCGCAGATCACGTCAGGATGCTTTTTTTTTTTTTTTTCTTTCCTCTTCTTTTGATTGTTATGGATTAATGATAGATGCAGCGTTGTTTTCTGGATGAAAACATGGCCCAAAAATAAAATGCTGTGACAGAAAGATATTTTAAGTTAATGTTATTTAATTTTCATTGTGAATTTGTGGCTCATGGTACTGTCATTTAGAAATAGACTTTTTTTTTTTTTTTTTTTTTACTTGCTGAAATGTTTTTAATAAGATCGTGTATATTATTGCTGTATTTTCAGAATAAGGGGGTTGTTTGGAATATACAATTTGTCTCTTAAGCACAATTTAAGTTTATGTCCAGGGGATTAAATTATGGGTTTATTATTGAGTAAAACAATGTACTGTACATTTTTATATTAAATAACTTCTGAACCTAATTTGATAAATGTTTTAGCATTGAGACTGGAAAAATGCAAAAATTTTGTGGTCATTTGTAAATAAAGGTTTTCCTTATACACTATTCCAGATGTTTTTTTTCTAAATTAGATTATTATTGTACAAGAATGCAGATGCTGTCGTTAGCTTTTAAGGTGGTCACAGTTTTATTGATTTAAGAACTCTTATCTACAAAATATACAGATCTTATTTTGAAGTAAAGAATTCGTAACATAATGGTCTCAACTTAAGAATGCCGACTTGTTTCCTTCAATGAAAATAGAAAAACATCACAAAAGAAGCCTGACAGTATAAATATAACATCATAATCTGCTGCAGAAAAAACTCACCAGTATTTGTTGTGGAATGTGATACCTGTAGAAATATTTATACACATCTTTGTCAAGATTTTAAACAGTATTATCTTTTGGTCACTTAAAAAAACACATTCCTGTTAGAGTCACTTTGTCCGCAGCCTGGCGTCAGTCTTCCTCCTCATCAGCACAGCTTTTCTCTCCAAACGCACACTGACAGGTGGGAAGTGAAACAAATCGAAGGCGATGTTGCGGAAGCCGTCTATAAAGGCCAGAGGCTGGTGGGTGTCCTGCAGCAGCTGTATCTTGGTGATATTAGCCTCCATCAGTAGGTGCGAGTACGTTTTGATCTCAGGACTTGTGGGGCTCAAGTCCTCTCGTTTGTCATATCTGGTGGAGGAAGTAAGTCAAAGTATTGAAAAACAAACAAAAAATACGGGGCATATTTCAGGTCAAACTGTTTTAAAAACACACCAACCTCCAGTTTGTGTTTTGCTCTAAGAAGCGTGATACTCCAGTTTCAGCAGCGTAAGTGTCAATATGAACGGAGACATCTGGATTTAAGAAGAAAAAAACAACAGTGTGAGAACATGTACAATCTGACCTACTTATGCACATTTTCCTGTATTATGTTTACACCACTTTGTATGATTGTAATCAGAAACTAAAATTAAGAAAGAAAGCAGCGGTTCTTGTCTCCCATACAAACATATGGCATATTGGTGATTATAGTTTTAACAATATAGGCCATACGGCTTCTGCAAACTAACAAAATTAAATAGAAACTGATTGCATACTCTGATAATTATGGGTCACATTTCAAACTTCACACATTTGTGTAAGTGTTGCACTGCTAAATATTTTAATTTTGTGCAACTGTTGTACTTTTTGCTCCATTATAGTTTTCTGACAGGTGCAGTTTCCTTTCAATAAGACTTGACAAACATATCGAGATATAATGAAAGTCACCAAATAAAACTAATTGTTCCATTATAAAATAAGCTGCCTGACTGTATATAAATAAAAAAGTTAAATCAGTTCTTTCTCAGGCCGCCCACAATACTTGAGCTGCGTAATGCATTGGCGATACTAATCCAATAGCATAACATATAAAAACATGCTCATTTTGGTGTATAATAAAAACTTTCAGTACATTTTTATACTTATAATTGCTTTACTCAGAGTGTAAAACTTTCCCTTCTTACCGTATTTAATTAAATCTCTTTTTAAATTACATTATTGCTACTTTTACTGGAGTCAAAGATCTAATTACTTCTTCCACCGCTGATTTTAAACATGTTATTAAGGATGTGTGAGCTGGAGGTGATTCCAACCTGCTGTGTCTGGCAGCAGCCGGTGTAGTTCCTGCATCCCTTTGCCTCCGGGGTAGTTGTGGTGAGAAACGTGAAGGCAAATACTCGAGTACACTGCGTTGGTCAACAGCTGGCCGACCACCACTGCAGAGCCCAGTTTATACATCCAGGATTTCTGGTAGTTGCACAAACTAAAGAACATGAGGAAAAAAAGAAATATTGCACTAGAATTAATGTCTATAACATAGGCACTTTGGGTCAATTTTAGCAAAAAACGTTTAATTTGTTCATCTTTTTCTATTTCAAAAGTCATAGTTTACTGTGAAGTGATAAAAGAGACTGATTTGTGTTGTTTTATCTGTAACCATTGTGGTTTTATGTTTAAACTTACATGAAGGAGCAGCCTCGTGCAGCCGCCAAGCTGAGCACAGGGAAAGTGTAGAGGATGAAACGCAGCTCCTTGTGGGGCAGCAGCGAGTAGATGAGAATGAAGCCCACCGTGGGCAGCAGCAGCAGCCTCATTCGCCTGTCGAGGAGGCCCAGAGGCACGAAGAGCAGCGTGCAGCCCAGAGCACGAGGTACCGCCGAGTAAAAGTACCAGAGGAAGGGAGAAGTTTACTGGGGACAGGAGTCAAGGAGAACTTGGGAGGCTTCAAAAACCTTCAGAATTTGCAGTGAAAGTAAAATAACTGACAGGAAATACAAATGACAGTGTACTTGAGCAAATGAAAGGATATTCCCCAGTTGGAACTTTTGTTAAGAACAGTGTTGTACCACAGCACCTGGCCCTCGGGCCACAGAGGCTTCCTCCAGAAGAAAGTATCAACAGCAACTGTCAGAGCTGCAGCAACAACAAAAACAAAAAAATCAAAACCATTGTCAGATAAATGAGTTACTGATCCCAGCATACATTATTCACATATCTACTGATTCACCACTAACCCAGTGACAAGATCCCAGCAGGAGCAGCATAGTACAGCATCTGCAGCAGTCCCAGCCTCCTGCTCAGCAGTGATATCAGTAACATGAGGCCTAAGAAGATGCAGAGCTCAGAGCGGAACACAATGATGACCAGAGCAGAGAGGCTGATGAACCGGCCATGTTTCTGAGCCATCCACGACGTGAACGCTAAAAGAACTGGGAAGAGAGTGTTACTGTTATGATACTTACTCCAAAAAAAGGCGTAAGAAAATAGAAAGAAAGTTTTTGATGAGTGTTACCTATCGGAAGTGCAAACACATTGGGGAGCGTCCTTGTGCTGTAGAACATTAGGTGAAACTGAGAAGCACAAGTCAGACAGAACAGGGTGGCGACTGTGGAGCCGAACTGCCTCCTCACCTCCCTCTGCATGTGCCATAGTGCACCGATTACACAAACTCCCAGCGAGGCTCGAACTGCACAGAAAACACAACACATTTACCATCTGTTGACCTGTTTACACAAGAAGCAAGCTGATTTTAACATCGAAGTGGTTTGGAAAATAAATACCAATCAGTGAGTCATCAATTCACCTATAAGCTGTGTGTAGAACTTTGGTGCATCCAGCAGAGAGGACAGAAAAACAACAGGGGCGGAGATCGTGGAGAGGAACAGCGGGCCGAGGAAGGTTCGTGGCACCACACCGGGGAATTCATGATGGTCGTACTGAAGACACAAAGAGCTCTTTATTGGTTCTGAACAACACTGATACAATCAAAATTATACAGAAAACCTTTTTCTCCTGACCTTAAAAGTTCGATCTTAACCTTGAAAGGGTTATAGGGCAAGTTTTGTCATGGATTTTTGATTTTTTTTAAATCAAGATAAACTGAAGATGAGGATTGTGTGATATGATCAAATGCTCCAAAACAGCTGCGAAACAGATCTTGAGACAAGATGTCTGCTGTTTTCTCAGTTCTTTTGGTGTTGACAAACATCAGCATATTTTAAAGAACAAACACATTAAAGGAAACAAACCTGAACCCTTGGCTTTGTTTTGCTGTGTTGGACAATTTGTAGACGTGTTTGTTGACATAAGATTACAAATTAAAACAAAATTTGCTCCACAAATCCATGGATACGTTAGGTTTCATATATATTTTTGTAGGGTTTTAATTTAGTTCACAATTAGTTACGTTAATCTCGACAATTAATATAATTGCAGGATCACTGCCAGAATATATAAATTAGTAAAGTTAATCTCCATAAATAAGAATACTGTAAGGTCTTAGCCTCGATATTTATTACAGTCAGGTAAAGCTTGAGTTCATTTTTGTAGGGCTTTGATCTGTAAAATGTCAATTATTTTTTGATAAATTTACACCAAAAGCAACACTGCAGTGTTCTAACGCTACCATTTAAACTTGATAGGTTCATTTATAATGTAAATGATTAATATTTTTCAAAGCAAAAACAAAGGCTGTTGCTTAAAATGTGCAATGTGAATAGTTGTGACTTTGCTTTAAAATGAAATAAGTGAGTAAATAGAAGCTACATTCTGGAAAAGTCACAGTTTGAGACAGTTTTGGATTTTATTGTTCAATTTCCTCCTCTACAAATGTTAGAGCTTCTAAAACTAGCACAATTTTGTGTTTCATGAAGGTTCTTTTTGGTAAAATTTTAGAGGAAAGTTACAGTTTGTTGTAAACACCGCTTAGAAAACAGAAACCTTCCGGGAACCTTCAGGAACGTTCCCTAAATATTCCCTAAAAGTTGCTTATTCCTGGCTTGTCCAGTTAGCCTATTAGCACACCAATTGGCTGCATGTAAGCCCTGCTTACCTTGTCAAAGTCAAGTCTGTGGTACAGAATGTCGTGGGCCGCTTGTAAATTGAAGCTCTCTTCAACTTTAGTAAACGGACATATTAATAAATGCAAGAAAGCCACAGAAATTAACAGAAACAGCAGTGGCAGCCCCAAAACAGTTCTTTTTTCAGCCATGACAGCTGAAAGCGTTTTCACTTCCGGTCAACACAGGAAGCGAACTAAACCATATGTTTCAATATCGCTGCATAATTTTTTTTGCAAGTGAATTAGTTAGGATGTTGTTTTTAAATTTAATAGAACACTTAATCCGGAAAGGAAAACACTATTATAATAAATATAATATTGAAGCTTCTTGAATTTTCCACGTATTTTCTTTGTCCCGCGCGTGGCGGGCTGTGATTGGCTGCGCATTTGATTGACAGGCCCTTACAGCCAATCGTCACGAGCCACAATTCGACTGAGAGGCTGACGCGGAAAACTAGAACCGCATCGTTTTTTCCCCCCAACAGCCGGCATGTAAATACTACTTTGTTCCGCTTTGCATAGATAGCAGTACTGGCCGTTTAATGTTAAGAGCAGCTCGTTTAGATGTGTCCCAACTGTGTAGAACTTTAGCATTAGAGGAAAAGCTTGCCTGCGAGTGGCTGACGCGTGCGTCCTGCTATGAAACTGTGCCTGAACTGATCGGCTGAGATGCTGTCCACCGGTCCGGAGCTGCTGCGGCTCCTCAGGCTATGCTTTTGTGTGAGTCTTGTTTTACTTTCTCAAGTCTCCGGCGCCAAAAGAGATTTGAAAAGCGCCTGTATCACCTGCCAGCAAATTACGGACAACTTCAACAAGGTCAGAGAGCCCTTTTGAACCTCTAATTGTTGTTGTTTTCATTTCAGTGGTATGAATGGACGTTTCAGGCTGATATAGTTTGTTAGCAGCCCCTGAAATGTCATCAGCTTAATGCAGTGTCTTATGTATTTCTTTCTGTATGAAGCTGACCCAGTTTTTTTTTTCTGTTTTTAGGGCTTTGACAGAACAGCAAAACAGAACTTTGGAGGAGGCAACACAGCCTGGGAGGAGAGGAAACTGTCCAAATATGAGACAAGGTGAGTCCTGTTCAGTCCAGACTGAAGGTCATGCTGCCACAGGTCGGGTCACCTGGACTGTGTTTGCTTTGCATCAGTTCTGCAGCCTGTTGTACTTGCCTCATCAGAGTTTTGTTGTTTTTACAAGCAGCATGCTAATGAACTCACCCAAAAGTTGCTTTGCTTTTGCACGATCCCAAACCAGCTTCTCTGCTTTCCAAAAACAACTTTATTTGTCCATTTTTTTGGATCTTGAAGATGCTTCACTGCTCATCCAGGAGGCTTATTTAGCTTTAACTGAGATATATTCCCACCACCAACTCACATGAACCAAGACTCACATGCGTTAAGATGTAAATGGTCGTGAAACTGCCAGATGACGAATGAGTCAAGGTGCTGAAACTGTCGATGGAGGCATCTCAAGACTGCATTTTAAGTTTCTGATAAGTGTTGTTGGCCTCTTCCCCTTTTTAAAGAGATGCACATTTAACCGTTTATCTGACGACAACTGAATGTTGAAAAAAAGTTTACTTTTTTGGGTCACCTTCAACGTGGTAACTGCTTGCAGTCACTTTAACCAATAAACACTCACATGCAGCGGTACTTTAGGTTGTGTTAATAGATTTTAGGGAAGACCTTTCCCACATTTAAGCAACAATATTGGTCCAAATACATCACAGATAAGCTGATATTAGCTCTATCACGTATTATACAGCACTTAGTATTCTCTTAAGTCTTGCATAAATGACAAATATTGCACATGTACCGTGACTACTCTGTTCGTAGCTTTGGTGGGTATGTCTGAAAGCTGTGAGGAACATTAACGAAATAGTGTCTGAAAGATAAAATACCAGCACTTTAACAGACTGATGAAACCAGCAGCGCTACATATCCCACATCTGAAAAGGCCTAAAGATGGTTTCCTTCTCTTCTTTCTCAATCTGTCTGTCTTCCCTGTCCAGAAGGTGAACATTGTTGCCCTTATCTTGGTTTATCTTGGTTTGAGCGAAGCATGAAGAAAGCCATCTATGTTAAACTGGAATCTATTAACAGGGGAGGTGGTCCTTGACGCCACTTATCAGGTCGTTACAAAGCAGCCTTGAGCCTCTTCCTCAGAAAGTTTCGCAACCATTAACATCTTAAGGCATGTGAGTCTATGGTTGCTGATGGCCATGTGAGTTGGAGCTTTAAAATGTAATTCGGGGACTCCCCATCAGTCAGAAGTGAGAGGTTAAATATCTTTAGGAATCAGAAAAGGCAAGTCTAGTTGCTTTCTTCTGAAGCTCTTAGAAAGGATAGAAGTTGGTTTGAAGTTGTGCAAATGCATGAAATGTGTCTGTAACTTTCAGGTGGATTCAAATGCTTCTCTGAAACTTTAACACACAGATGAACTCCTGTGCTTCCTTCTTTATCACACGTTTTCTGTGGTGTCGCCTCTCTTTCAGCTTCCTATTCCTGTGCCCTATTTCTTAGTAAGTGTCTGTCTCTCGTATTTCACAGTGAGATCCGTCTGATGGAGATCGTGGAGGGTCTCTGTGAGAGCAGCAGCTTCGAGTGCAACCGAATGGTAGAAGAACACGAAGAGCATTTTGAGACTTGGTGGTTCAAGAGGTGGGTGTTGGTTAATGCAAACATCGTCTTAAGTGTCAACGTGGCCACTGACAGCCAGACGACTGTGCACGCTGACAGAGTTTTTGTGCTTGAAAAGATTTGTTTCACTCGATAAGATGTGGTGAACCTCATCTTTTCCTGTTGTGTTTCCTGTTGCAATGCAGGAAAACGAAACATCCTGATTTGCATAAATGGTTCTGCATAGAGACCATCAAGGTGTGCTGTCCAAAGGGGACATTCGGACCCGACTGCAACGGTGAGGAAAATTCTATCCAGCGTGGACATAGGTTCTGATTCTGGCAAACTGCTTGAAGTGTTCTGTATTTTAAACCCACTAATGTGTGTAGTGAGACTTGTGTTTTTGTTCATTCTTCTCAGCCTGTGTCGGAGGCTCTGAGACACCTTGTCACGGAAATGGAATGTGTGACGGTGACGGGAGTCGAGGTGGCAACGGGAAGTGCAGCTGCAACGACGGCTACACGGGAGAGTTCTGCCTCGACTGCAGCGACGGATACTTCAACGAAGAGAGGAACGACACCTTCTCTCTGTGCACAGGTGAAGTTCGGTGCAACGTACAGGCGATCAACCAGAGAGATGATTATCAAATGTGTTGTGATTGTGAATTTGGGCTTCACTTCCTTCCGCAGAATGTCACACTTCTTGCAAGACCTGCACAGGAGCAACACACCAGGACTGTGACGAGTGCAAGGAAGGCTGGGAGGAGGACGACCAGGAGGCTTGTGTTGGTAAGAGTCACCCTGTATGTAGTTATGAAGGCTTTAGAGATGAACAATGGTTGACTGAACAATTAGTCACCAGTAAGTTGTTGTTTAGTCTTTTGGTAATCAGTTAATCAGACCTGTTTTCATCAAATCAAATCAAGTTTATTGTCATTTTGCTGTACATACACAGTAGTATAGGCAAGATGAGAGAGAGTTTCTTCAGGATCCAATAACGTAGAGCAATTTAAATAAGTGTTTGCATATCTACATCAGCAGTTCAGCATTCTGGCAGCTTGTGTAATGAAGCAAATGTAAAAAAAATATAAAATATTGTCAGGTTACAGCTTCTAAATCATGAAAATAAGCTGTTTTTCTTTGGTTTCCCTCATTGTAAACTAGATATCTTTAAAAATTTGTACTGGTGATTAGACATTTCAAGACTTCCTCTTTGCCTTAAGACTGTAACGGCTGCTTTTCACTATTTTAGAACATTTTATTAACCATTACTTCAGCCAAGAATGGAGTAATTCAGATGAATGCAATGACTAAATGTTTTTTTTTTTTTTAGCTGCAGCATAAATACAGCAGACTGTTGAATCTTAAAGTCTTGATGTTTTGTTTGAAGAGTGTAAAAAGTAAAAACATCAATTTCCTCTATGATTAGCCCTCTTAACCTAAAGCATTGTCTGGGTGTTTTCTGCTTTTGACATATTTTTACTCACTGTGGGCTCATTTTTCACTGCAATATGAAGTCCTGTATCTCCATGGATAGAAGTAGAGAGAACTTAAATGTCTTCTGTGCAGTTGGACATAAAAATAATGCCGTAAATCCTAAACAGAGAAAAATACGAAAGCCAAACTTCATTGAATACCATCTTTTAAATGGAAACCTAGCATCAACATGGACAACAGTTTTCAGGAAAGTGTCCACACATGTTACCATAATGCAAAAATATTTCACTACTTTATTATTCATTTGTTCCCATCCTTGCCGTCTATCCGCTCTGTTACACAACCTGTGACGTGACTGCTGGTTGCAGCTGAGTCACTTGGTTGCGACAACAAGTGCATTTTTTTTTTTCTTTACAGTTTACCTCTACCTCAGAGGGTTTATTTTTGATGTTTTTGTTAATGCCACATGTAGAATAGATTGTGATTTCAATGAACTATCATAATTTTCAGGTCAGATTTAGTTTATCTTCCCGAAGGAACCAGATGAGGAGTTTAAGGACCATCGGAAAGTTGAAAGTCTGATGATTGTTGTTGTTTCCAGCTCTAATAAATGAGTTTTGATGAAGCCGCCAGTAGGTTTTAAGATTCAAAAGGTTAATTATGAATAAACCTCAATCCAGGAAATTGTCTGCACAGCAAGATTTATCCTTACATGATGTAAAAAGTTGCTCGTGTGATGAATATAATGCATTTAATGAAACGAACACTTGGTTTTAGTTAATTTTGTGGACTTGACACTTGAATTTTCAGTGTCAAAGAAGATGAATGCTTGATGATGGAAGCATGCTTGGAACATGTTGTTCATTTAAATGTGGTTAAAGGTGTAAAGAATGTTAACCAGTGGTCGTATTTGATGTGTTGCAGACGTGAACGAATGCTCCAAAGACCCTTCACCATGTAAAGAAGACCAGTTCTGCCTCAACACAGAAGGCTCGTATTCCTGCAAAGGTAAGTGCGCCTTAAGTGTCACTTCATCACTTTGTTTGCACTTTCCAGTCTGTAAGCAGTCAGGTTATCACCACTGTGTGTATGACTGCTGCCATATGCAGTTTAAAACACCTACATTTAATCTCAGTGTTGCTTTTTGGTTCTAGAGTATGTTGAGTCTGACAACCATCAGGACCATAAAGTATCTGAAAATGCATCATATGTTCTGTCAAATAGGGGACTCATCTGATTGTTGTTTAGTGAAACATTGTTCTGTGGTTTAAATCTAATAGAAACACATTTTTTTCTCTGTGTGTTTGTCTGTTACAGCCTGTGACAAAGTTTGCTCCGGCTGCACCGGCGCCGGCCCTGATAACTGTCAGTCATGTGCCAGCGGGTACCAAGACACCGAGGGCACCTGCACAGGTACCACGTCAATAATTAACTGTTCAACACATTCTGTTTGACTTTGTTTTAATGTTGGTTCTTCAGACTCTGCATTTCAGCACATTCACTTTTACTAAAACAAAACATGGATGCTGCATGAAAATTTCAGTCTCGGCTTTATTTTTAGGTTTGCATCAGTTATACAGAGTTTTGAAAATAGAATCCTTTTAACCCTCTGAACATTGTTATGCTTCTGTCACATTTTTACTCACTGTGGGCTCATGTTTCACTGCAATATAAAGTCCTGCACCTCTATGGAAACAGCACAACCATGACTAGAAGTAGAGAGAACTTAAACATGTCTGTTGTGCATTATGGCACAGTTAGAATACTATAAATCCTTAAAAAAAAAAAAATGAAAAACTAAAGTTGAATTTCTGCCATTAATTATTTAACAAAGATTTCAGAATCTGGATTTGCTCATGTATAACATTTTTCCAAGTGCCCACAAGTGCTACCAATACTGGAAAAGAAAAATTGTGACTCTACATGTGATAGATAATTTACTACTTTTACTGCATTTGCATTTTTTTGTCTGTACTTGTTTTTGCTCACTGTACACTACCTGCAGTTCAGCCAAAAAGTCAGAATTTTTGTCATGTGACTGTTGGTCACAGCTGAGTCACGAATGACTTCTTTATTGTAACTAGACATGCAGAATTTTAGCCATTTAAAGAATCTGGTTTCAGGAAATTATGTATTTTTGGCATTTATTTATTTTTTTTTTTTTTAATGAAACACGTAGAATCGATTGATTTTGGTTAAATATCATTTTAAGCTTAGATTTGGTTTATTACACTTGGTTCACAGATCATAAGAAATTAGAAAATCTAACAATTCTACCTATTTTTACGTTTTTTTTAAAGGTAGGTTTTTAAAGATAATAAGCCTTTCATCCTGTCAGCCGGTTTGTGGTTCGGAGGGTTATGGAGAAAAAAAATAATTGGACAGATAAACATGTATGCAAACAAAATTAGATTTGATATTTGGCTCAATCTAAACACAAAGAGTGCTCCTCTATATCAGAACCAGATCAGCTTTATTGGCCAAGTTTGTACATGCAAACAAGGAATGTGACTCCGGTCAATCTCAGCTCTCGATGTGCAGGAATCAGGAAAAAAAAGTACTAAAAATAATGTAAAAGTTGAGAAATATACTAGAAATAAACTACAATATGTCTGTTTAATGCTGTTGCTTCCCAAAGCAGTGAAACTGATGAGTTAGTAGTTGTATTTTTTTTCTCCACATTGCCCTGTTTCCATTTTTTTCATAGAGGTCCGACTGTTTTGATGCATCATAATTGTTTCTCGCCAAAATCTGCTCTGGTGCAAGAAAAAAATCCTTAAACNCAAAATCTGCTCTGGTGCAAGAAAAAAAATCCTTAAACTTCTTATTTGGAGCATCACCAGTACAAAACAGGAAGTAGAACACAACAGATTAGACAAATCTAGTCTGACTTTCTTCTCTTTGTTGTGTCTCCAGATGTCGATGAGTGTCATCAGTCAGAGCCGGTTTGCACGAAGGAGCACGAGGACTGTATCAACACTGAAGGCAGCTTCGTGTGCGTCTGCTCCAGCGGCTACGAGGAGAAAGACGGCGAATGCGTCCAGACACCTCAGCAAGGTGAGGAACGATTCAAGGGCCGCTCTCATTTAGTTAGCTCCTGACTCATACCACTATAAAACCTAGAGAGCTTTAAAGCAGCTTGTTTTGGTTGAATGTACTTTTTAAAAACACTTCTTTACATTGTTTGCTTTGGAAACTTCATCAGAGACCAGTGGACGACATTGTGTATTGTTTTTTCTCACTGTGGCCTCATTTTTCTCTGCAGTATAAAGTCCTGCACTTCTATGGAAACGACATCATTACAAGCAGAGTGAACTTAAAATTGCTGTCTGTGCGTAATGACACAGTTTTAATGCCAAAAACCGTTAAAACAGAAAAAACAAAAGTTGAGTTTCTTTGATTTATTTGACAAAAGTTTAAATAACCTCAAATCGACATGAACAAGATTTTTCCAACAGGAAGAAATGGCCCTACAATTTACAGATAATTAATTATTAACATTTTTATTGTGTCCTTACAGTTCTCATAGCTGCTTTGTGTAAACACTGCCTCCAGTTCAGCCAAAAAAGTTCCTGAATTTTTGTCACGTGACTGTCAGTTACAGCGAAGTAACTAGAATCTGACGAGTACAATTGTTTATTTTTTGACCAATTTTTAAATGACGCGTAGAAAAAATGGATCCAGACGAAATACAAACCATTTTTATCTTAGATTTGGTTAATTTCCCGCAACATTCTCTTAGTTTTTACAGTTTCTGACTCTGATAAATGGTGTTATTTTGACGAGTATATTGGTAATATTTGGCTTAGTATGAAAAGTGAACATATTGGCTCACATTTTGACCTTTTCGTACTGTTTAAACATCCTTACTTTGTCATTAGATGAAGCAGTGGAGTCGGAATCACCCGAGACGACAGCGACTCAACGCGGGGAACTCTGACGTCCAAACGGGGACCAGCGGCATCGAAACTGTGGAGACTTGTGCACATCCCCTCGTTTTTAAACCCTCGACTACATGCACTTACTTAATGTACCAGCTGCTCTCAGAACCAACAGAAGACGGCGTTTTCCAGCAGCGGATTAAAGGACCAGATAAAAAAAACAGAAGAAGAAGAGACATTTTCTGCTCTCAGTATGCTGGTTGTTGTTGCTTTTCTGTGGTGTGCCAGAACTACCACTTGTTGTCTTTATTTGTTGTAAGGTTTTAAAAATAAAAAGTCAATAAAGGTGAATTGTGTTAACTTTATCATACAGCCATGTACATGTGGATTTTATTTTATTTTTTTTATCCCGGAGGAGCATAAAATGAGTCACGCTGCAGTGCCGGTAGACGACCACATGATGGCACTGTTGTCTAAGGTAATATACTCCATCTGTAGCTGGGAGAAGAGCTTCAATTGATCCAGACAGAACTAGATGGTGTGTTTCCACTCATCTCCTCCTTCCCTTAAAGCCATTTTGATGCATGATTTTCTACACCTCATCTCCTCAACTTTCCACACATGCTAATCCACACTTTTACAGTCTCTGACACCTTCCTTTATCTATTTTAAAACCTCCCTCTGTTGTGGGGATGCTCTGTGGACAGACCTTCCTCCGGCCGCCCCCCTCCGGTGTGGATCAAAGCATATTTTTCTAACCCGGGTCTCACCTTGTTGCAGTGAGGCTTCCTTTGGGATGATGTCAGCTGTTTTGACTCGACAGGCCCTTGCAGAAGGTGGCAGGAGCAGCCAGTTGAGACCTGTCTGAGCTGGTAGGGAGGCAGCACAGATGCAATCACAACACAGACCCCCGCACCCACCCGCTCCACTTTTCACCTTTTGGATGTTAACTCCACAGAGTAGGCTGAGGTGGGGGGGGAAGTCTTATTCCCCCTCCAAACGTCTGGGAGCTGTTTCTTTTAAGGCTTCTTTATTAGCACAATTAGCGTGATAATGTAATAAGGGCTTAAGCAGATATGTGGAAAAACATCAGCAGCAGCTCAAGGGATAAAGTGGAGAGAGGTTAGGCAAGATGAGAGCAGGAAAAAAGCAAGAGAGGAGCATCAGCATGAGTCAGCACACTGACTAATACATGAGTCAGTGTACCTACTGTTGATGCTACAACATCCATCTAGGTGAATTTAGCCTTCATGAGATATATATATTTGTTATGATGCTTCATCCCTTAGAAACAAGACACTCTCCCTGTTTCCACCACCGCAGCAACGGCTCAGTTTTTAAGAGATCGTGTGGCGGCAGGCTGATGCAGAGCGACTGGGGACCATGAGTAATCACTATAGATTCACCTGGCTTTTTTTTTCCCTCTCCCCCTGACTCACAGGGCTTTTCTTATTTGCTGCAAAATCGAGGGAGTGCGGCAGCAGAGATTTTGTGATTCAGTCTGGACTAAGCTCATTTACGGCGCCTGTCTTATCAGCCTGACGCACAAAGTGGTGCAGCAAAACAGGGCTTCGTTTATCTAAGACACACATCCACCTGTTGACTTTCTGGAGTCGGGTGTTTCTTGGATGCACCAAAGACATAAAGCAGAACTCCAGTATTACTTTTTGCTACGAGGTTCCCTGGAAATAGATCTTTGTGTAGCGTTATTATGGCTAAACCAGAAGACTCTGAGATGCATAACTGAGATTCTTGCAGGTTGTCTGAACATCTTTGTTTTGAGTTCTCAGATGTTTCCAAAGAAGTTGGAAGTCCGTTCAAAGGTAGTGCGACCCTGCAGCTGATCATTTCACATGTGTTCTGTGTTTGGATTCAGCTTTCAGAGGCTGATGCTGTCCACCTCGATACACATCATTCGAGTAGAGTTTGTGCTGCTAACAATGGGTAGGATGTGTAACTAATTTAGCTTAAATTGAGGTTTAAAGATTTAAGAATGTTGTTCTGTTTACTAATACACTTGTTTTACTGGTGTTTGTTTAATCCTGATGTTTAAATTGAAAGGCAAGTTAATTTTAAAACCATTTGTCCAAGTCAGGATTTGTGAAAACGGGGGGAAAAAATCTGATTTAACGTCTCATCTGATGTGTTGTTCTGTCAGGAAAACATCCAAATCTAAGCTTAAAATCGTGATATTTAGTTCTACATGTCTCATTTTAAAAAAATAAAATAAATAAATCTAAAAAATTCATGATTTGCCCTAAACAGATTCTGTAAAAAAAAAAAACAAAAAGGAAAAAAATTAAAAACAATTTGCGCTCTTCAGCAAACAGTGAAGTCATTATTGACTCAGCTGCCACCAGCAGTCACTTGATGCTTTTTGGCTTAAGTGGGCTGAACTGCAGGCAGTGTTTACACAGAGCAGGTATGAGAAAAGCACGGAAGCACTTTGCAAACATATTAAAACATCTATTGTATGTAGAGTCATGTCATCTTTTTTTTAGTATCGGTAACACTATGTTGTACATGTTGATTTAAGTTTTTTCTTTCAATTTAAAAAAAAAAAAAATCAAATAATTCAACTTTATTTGTTCTTTTTTATGATTCATGCTATTATAACTGAGATTTTTGCGTTCTCTGTTGTCTCTCTGTGGTTTTTGGTTTGTTTCTAGAGGTGCAGGCCTTAAGATTGCAGTCAAAAAAATCGACCTTAACCTGGAGCTTTTGGCAAACAGGTGACCTAAATGGCTCATTCAGATTTTCCACAGACTTCCGTTTTCATCAACAGAGTCCTGCAGGAGACGACAAATTCAAATTAGTTTTGTTTTTGCGAAACAAAAACTCTAAAAAGCCCTGATTAGTGGTACTTTCCTGCTTGCTTTATGAGCATTAGAGCTCCAGCACACCCTGCTGGTGCTCCATGGTGATGTCCCCAAATGTCAAATGGCTTTTTACAGTCACAATCAGAGTGCTGCATCACTTGGTAGCTAGCTTGACCAGCCATTTTTCAACACCAACTGCAGCTGCTCATGCTTACATGATCAGAAAAGGTAAAAATGAAAAAAACATCCCTTGAAGCATAAAAGCTTTAATGAGAAATGAGCGATGAACTCACTCTTATTAAATCTTTTGTGTGTCTCATCACTTTGGTACATAACTCCAATGACTAAAGCCCTGGAGGTAAGCATGAGACGGGTGTGTACGCTTTCATCAATTAGTCACCTATTTGTCACGTTAGAAAGTTTCGATCCTTGCCTACAAACTTTGCCTGAAGAAGGTTTTGAAAGCAGATGTTTCAGGCGAGTTCGACCCAACAGGCAGGCAGGTGGGTCCAACTTGTCGCGTTGTGAACTTATGACTCCTCTAAGACATCTCCTCTAACCGCTGGGCATGCCCGCTGTTTAAATTAGAGTATTGTTTATTCCGGATGCTGGTCTCCCTATTCGTGCAGCGTAGTGAATCCCTGGTCGGATTCCACAAAACGTGCATGTGTCTGCACATGCATGAGCGCTGTGCGGTCGGAGGGGCAACCCGCTCTTCTCTCTCGACTTTGTGGTGGTTTTCTTCTGCCAGTAAACCTCAGCTGTGAAGCACATGGTCCAGCTGTGGCGGGGGTGAGGACAAGGACACCGACAGGGTTACCGAGAGAGCCTCGAATCACGCACAGCAAGAAAATGCGCCAACAGCGAGCTGATAGCGCCATTATCTCCCCAGCCATTCAGAAATGCTTTTCATTTTAGCTGGCCAGGACACCCTGCCCTCGATTCCCTGGCATCAAATTGTGGCTCTGATTCTCCTCCTCCTCATTCATCAGCGGTTAAATCTCCGGGCTGCTGTCTCCCAAAGTTATCCTTAGACAACAATCTTCATTGTTCCATTGTAAGGCAGTGGGACAGAGATAATCACAGTGCAGGGGTACAGTGAGGGAAACTGCATGTTAAACTAGAAGCCAGATGTGGCACCATGTGCTTTTGTTGTCTGTCAGTGGTCTGCGCCGCCTCTGATGTCAGGCACTCCTTAAACTCGCTGCCTCCTCTGATGCGGTTGGGTTTGCCTTCCTTTCACCCAGCTGGACGCTCAACTGCCAACGATTAAGCTCAACAAATTGGAAACACTGCAGGGCAGACCCGACTGGAACTTTTCAAGGTGCTGTATGGGAATCTTCCCTTTCAGAGAGCCTGAAAGCAAGAACCGACTCCGGCCCTTCTGCTCTGAGATTCTTTATAAAACGCAGACTTTGGCGGGAAGTGGAAGCATTAGATGGAGGACAGAGCAGCAGCTGGGGCCGTAGCTGTAGCTGCTTGCCTAAGGTTAAGGAGGGGAAATTGGAAATTTGTGCCGTGTGCGAAAGAGATATAACACACATACCTGGAGTCTGTGTGACCCCTGAAACACAAATGACCCCGAATGCTAGATTTCATCAGAGCGGTCGGTTCTTCTGTTATCCAGTTTGTATGTGAGGCTTCAAACAGGATACATGTGCACTTTT
>NW_007577978.1:307230-328270 GCF_000690725.1 Stegastes partitus
AATAATCCTCACTATTGAAGCTTTAAAGTTCTTATTTGTGCCAACAATTAACCAGGGTAGCATTACAATTTCCAAAGATCTTTGACCTGTGCACATGAACTCAAAGCTAATATTAGACACATTAGCCCCCCATTGCACAAACACAAAGAATCTTCTGATTGTTGAGGTGACGTTTCCATCAAAAATGACAGAAATCCACTGGCTCTCCAGTTCCCCAGATGCTGGGAGTGCATGAAGGCTCTTGTGTTCACTCTTGCAGCAGCACATTTATTGAGTTTTCTTCTGGCTGAGGCATGCTGGAGTGAGCAGAAGCAGCCCCAGAAAGCAAATAAACCTGGTGACCTGTGAGGAAGCTGGTCAATCTGATTTATGTCATTTTTGAGCAAGATGACTATTATTTGGGACGTAGCAGTTCAGGAAAAGTCTTGTGCTGGTTTGTAAAGCTGGAGGAATGGCAGAAGTAAATGTCTTCATATCTTAACAGCTTTTACTTTACACTTCCAAGTTTATAACAACCACAAAACACAATGAAATGTGTTTTTTTTTCCCACCATATGCGACCTTTAAACGTTTGGATAAAACCAAAATATGCCATAAATTGAAAATCTACAGTAGGTCCATTATCGTTTAATAGTGTGTTTGAGTTGTTTTTGTATGAAACAAATCAAAGCAGGTGAATATTAACCTGTCATGTCCAAAAAGCGTGCGTGCTGTTCCCCCATGGATAACTATTTTAAAAACTAATGTGTAAGAATAAGATTGAGGCAGCTGGAAGCAAACATCACAGCAGGCTCTGCATTTACTGGATGTGTTTTGGATTGATGAACACGTTTGTCTATTCGGTTCACGTTTGATGCGAACAAACAAGGAAACATAATGTAAATCTGAATTATTTAGGTCATGAGATTTCTATTTTTTTTTCTCTCTCCACAACAACATGTGTCCAGGCCTGAAGCAGCAGAGAAATAATAGATTAGCAAAACACGCAATAACAGCGGTGTTTTCCTTTCATGTGTAAAAATGATATTCTACCTGGGACCATTCTGTTCAATAAGAGCGTAGAACCAATCAAAACACTTTTAATTATTCAGCATGCTATGTGGCCCTGTTGGTTCATTGTGCCGGGAATGAAAAGATGGAGAGAAAATACTCCTTTTTAATGCAACACTGGCTTTTTTTTTTACAGGAGTGAATGTGACACTGTAGTGTTGCTGTTATTAAAAACAAGAAGGTAGCATTAGTTAAGCTTCCTAATGCTCCTGCACTGCCTCACGCTGGAACAATGCACCGACTTAATAGTTTTTCAGAGGTGTATTTCTCAGGGGAGGAAGAAGAAGACGAAGAAGGAGGCGGGAGGAGACAGGGAGTGGCCACTTGGCACGCTCGCTGCTGTACAGAGATTTTCGCAGACAGGTAGGGTGGATTGATGTTACCCACCTTTGTTTGATCTTAAAGCCAGCGCCCATGTGTCTGTCTGCACGTGCAGGCATCAGTGTGTGTGTGCGTAACAGCAGCGCAATGAGATTCGTCTGGTGTGTGTGTGTGTGTTTGTGCAGCGCTGCAGTGCGACTGCATCGTCTGGCCTCTGATCTCTTACACCCATCAGGAATGAGAGGAGACAGAGAGGCGACTTTGATCTCCCAGGGATTTTTTTTTTAGATAGATGCTGCAGTCCTCCCTCCTAAAATCTTTGTTTTTGTCAGATGCTGAGATGAGGAAGTCAAAAGAGAAAGAGCACATGAATAAATCCGTCCCCTGCTGTGCGTTGTTAGTCTCATCTATAGCAACGATTTACATTAGATTAGCGGCAGCACGGCTATTTTGTGTGCAAGCGGGTTTCTAAATGGCTTCTTCTTTTGGTGTTTATTTGTATAAGAAGTGTTGAAATGCAGTCGTGGCAGCAGCATCAACACCACAAACACTTAAAGCTATCACAGGAGTGAGATGAGAGGATGTTGAGCTTAAAGGTAGCGATAAAAATCCATTTTTATTGTGTTTTGTGGTTGTTATAAATTTATACATGTGAAGTACACCTGCCATTCTTCAAGGCCCCTAAAGCCTCCCAGCTTCAAGAGCCTGGAAGAATTTTACTGAACTGCCGAACTGAGGAACCAATAATTTGTATATTCCTGCCCCCTCGCTGCCCACTGCTTCAGAGCTGAACTATCACAATAAGCAGTTGCCTCCCAGTGCTTCTGCTAAAATGCCTCAGTCACCAGCAACACACAGCAAATGCTCTGCTTCTGGCTGCAAGAGTGAACACAAGAGTCTTCATGCACTCCCAGCATCTGAAGAGCTGAAGGTCCAGTGGATGACTTGTATTTTTTCTTGGCGATGTCACCACAACAAGAGGAAAATCTGTCACATTAGCATGTTGTGCAGGCAATATTGCTAACTTTATCATTAGCTGTGAGCATATGCCCACAAGTCAGAACTATGTGGAAGTTGTGATGGTAGGGGAAAATTTAAAAAAGGTCTAAGAAAGGGATTTGAAACCAGTTAACAAGGATTTAGTGGGTTTCTGTGTTTTCATGTCACCTGTTATGTGGCTTTGTCCGAGTTTGTTTGCTTCTCTCCGGCTCTCTGTGCTCATGTATACTTAACTATGCTTTAATACAGCCGAATTCCCCATAAAGCTATTTACATCTGTTTCTGTTTCTGTTGTTAGACAACAAAAGAAGTATGACATAACGACTGAAATGCAAGTTAAAAATGACAGATGGGCTTTGAATTACGTGGATGTTTACATGCAAAATGATCGCTCAGAGAGAACGTTATAAGCAACAGAGTCCTGGTCTCGCATTCAATTCGATTGTGCTGTCAATCACAGAAACAGGGAGAGTCTTCTTCCTGAAGGGGGTGTGGACAGCAGCACCTCAGCTACTTCTAAAGCTACAGACACTGAAACAGCCCATTTAGAACAGGACTAAAAGCAGGAGTTATACAGGCATGGCCAAATGAACTATCCATCCATCCATCATCTATACACCGCTTAATCCTCACTAGGGTCGCTAGTCCATCGTAGGGCCCCAAATGAACTATTTTTGCATTATGTTAAGCTAAAAAATTGAAAAACGCATTTGATGGCCATGTGAGGCTTTAATTAGTTTGCTGAAAGAGGAACAATATGGGACCTTTAATGAAGGAAAACTAACATTAGCGCAGTGGAATAGTGAAAATGTGAGCTGAGGTCTCTGTTGTAGTACCGTCGCCACCCTTTATAACCAGTCAGTGTTTCCACCCTACTGTGTCCGATGAAGAAAACATGTTGAAACGTTGGTCTGTTTGCACAATAAAAGCTATGAATTAAGCAGCGTGCATCAGCCCCCCTTTTGTATTCTGAAAGTTTGCTGTCCTGGAGCTGTGAAGCACCTGTTTCAGCTGCTGGAAGACGCTCGGAGAACTCTAAATATTCATTACATGTTTGCAGGCGATTACGTTTTTTGTTTTCCAACACCCAGACAAAGTTTCTTGGATTACTTTGGAACAAAAATCCTCACTTAAGTAAACTCATACTGACAGATGCTCAGCACCTGGTTAAATAAAGCCTGAAAATCAGAACTAGGCTAACTCCTGGAATTTGCAGACCATGTTAAAAATCTTTCCAGGGTCCTCTTTCTCTGTTTTTTTATCTAAATTTAAACCTAAACCTTAAAATAGGTGTGTGATCCTTTGTGTAGGTGGTAGATTGACCTACTTCTCAGTGGGGTTGTGAAACTTTTCGCTATGAATAGGCAGCATTTTGTATTGTTAACCTATTTTAACACCTGCAGTAACATAAAACACTAGCTGGAGTCCCACATCAAAGGCATATTTCTCTCTCGCTGCTGGACCCCACTTCAAAGTATTTTCCGAAACCTTTTCTCTAAAAACCAGCTGTAAAACCCGGCGGAGGCGGGGACCGGCGCTGGTAGCGGACTGTGTGCGTTGCCATGGCGCTGGGGCGGTGTTGACACTGGAGGGTGTAAACAGGAGGAACAAGGTGGCGGAGCGTCGGCCGGAGAGGAGGTCACGCACAGACGACACCGTCTGGATTAGTGAGGCTGGAAGGTCACAGGTTTGATTCTGCGTCTAAGCAGCTTAATCCACACAATTAAAATAGCTCTGATTCATCTTTTTCCCCCCATTTATCTGGTCAAACCCTGACAATGCTGATTATTTTCACTGCCAGAATCAGATCTGAGGTTCTCCAACACTTTGCTTGAGAGTTTAACAGTCGCATAATGATGACTCCATGGTTGAAGAACTGATAACTTCATTGGCTACAGTGATCTGAGCCTGAACGTGAGCAATCTTGACATTTTCTTCCAAGTTATTTGCACATACAAACTATAAAAAGCCAAAAAAGAGAGCTCATTTTAATTTCAAATTTAGCTTGTAACACAATATAGCATTCGTAGTCTGTATAACTTTCAAGACTGAACCATGTGTTTACATATTTATTTTACTTTTGTATTTCTTGGCTTGTTTCTTGCTCTGCTTCATCTGTATCCGATGTCAATAAAGTTTATCTCAATTGATTTCTTTACCACTGAGGCAAAAGCAGCAAGCTTTAAAAACACAATTAATAATTAAGTTAATAACGAGCATAACCATCGCTTAAATCTGTCATAGGTGATGTGGTAATAGTTGCCTATTGCAGCATTAGCATTCATTTGAAGTCATGAGTACGGCCACCTGACAAATGCAAGTCTACTTTTAGCTCCTGTTTTCATCTCCACCAGTCTCTATCGCTGACACGGCGATGTGTAGAATGGTTTGGCTGCACCTCATCATCATTCTCCTACTGTTTGTATTTCTTTAATCACAATCATCTTGGGTGGAGCTAAGCCCAGGATGCAGCAACAGTGCCCCTTCAAAGTAGTGACAAGGGGAATTGTGTTGATGGACTCACTGAAAAAACAACAACAACAACAACAGACTAGCAGAGCTGCTTTATTGTACAACCCAGTCCTCTAACAAAGCTTGACATTGTCAGCGCATAGTTTGTTGGCCTGGAGGTTGCTGCTGCTGTTGTTGTTTCCTGCACTTAAGAGACTGTGTGCAACACATCTTGTGCACAGCATTCTTAACAAAAGGTTTTTTTGTTTTGCTTATTTTCTCAGTGGAAGCCTGGTTGATGAGAGCTGTTGGAATGAATAAAAACAGTGACGTTACAGGTAATAAAACCAAGATAATAAGCTGAAAATGCTCTGGGAAACCACAAAATCGGCTGTGGGTTCGTCACTACGAGCAGCCCCTCTCATGTTAAATGGAGTCAGCTGATTAGTGCAGCTTTAATGTTTGGATTTTTCATATAGTAATGCATTTAAACTTACTTTTTATCCTTGTTGTTCCAGTAAATAGTAGTTGTTTTTTTGTTTTTGTTGTTGTTTTTTTAAAAGCAGCTTGTAAAATGTTGTTGCTGGGGTTTGAGTGTTAGCAGAGGCTAACAACTGGGCTATGTAGGGAACTGTATATTCCAAATTTGAAAATAAAGGAAAGGAAAATGCTACAAATGCTAGAATACAACACTTTAGAACAACTTTATACTTGCAGGAATTATAAAAGTTGGAGGCTGTGTAATGAAATGGGTCCAAAGCGGAGGGTACTGCACATAAAAGAAGTGCTTGTTGCTAAAGTGTTAAACTAGACCGGACAAATGTGAGACAACAGGCCTGTCTCCTGGTTGCAGACTGTGACAGACTTGCATGCTGTTCTGGAGGCGCAAGTAGAAGACTGGCTCTTGGCTGATGAATGGTTTGCTAAATAACTACATACGTATATATAACTTCACTCTCCGAGTCTAATTTGCGGTATTTGTTTTTGCTGTTTTAAATGCACTCAATTTGCTCCGTAAGTCTAGCTTTTTAAAAGACAGTCAGCTGCAACAGTCAAAATACAGCCCTGCTACTGCTGGGTCACCAAAACATTCTCACATCTCCGTCCAAGCTTCCGAAACGTGACTCGGTCTGATCCGCGTTTTATTGGGTAGTTTAGTGGACGTGTTTCATTGCAGCATAATAAGAGAGGACATGAGTCTCTTATGAACCTTCAAAGCCACATGGCCACATGAAAGCAAAAAGAGCGGCCTATCGCTACGACAACAACAGGCATCAATTCCATTTTCCCCGTATTATAATCGGGTGGATATGAAACAGGCCCGGGCTTCTGTGTCACTCAGTATGGAACTCATTTCCTGGCTGTTATCGGTTCATATGGCTTTGTTTTTTCTGGACGGGAACCCTAGAAAAGAGAGAGAGAGAGCGGCGATCACAGGAGGGCTCAGCAGCTTAGCCACGCTGACCACCCCACTGATGGCAGTTATGCAACCGACAGGGCTACTTTCGGTCAGCGCAAAAGGGTGATTCAAGTTCAGTTCAACAACCTCGGGGTGAAAAACAAAAATCCTTCCTTTTGTGATTGCAGCTATTGTGAAGGCCGACTTTTTTTTTTTTTTTTAAAGCGGCACCTGATTTAAGCTTGAAGGTTCGGCTGGAAGAAGCTCAAAGCCTTTTTTATTCCAAAGTGTGGCTCGGACTGTTGGGGTTTCCAGGAAAAGCATTTTGTATTGAAGGCTGTGCTGATGAGTCTGCAGTCAGACAGAGTGAGGGGGGGAGAGAGAGAGCAGCACTGCTGGGTCAGCTAAGCCTTGCCTGTCACCTCTCTGTCAGCTCAGCACTTTCGGACATATATCTGCCATGTAGAGCCGCTGGTCCACCGACACGCCGCTCGTTCTCCCACCGAAGCCTGCTCTGCTAAAGCCTCTTACTTCCTACATCCCTTCATTAACAGCCACAAAGTGATGCATTCTCCAAAAAAAAAAAACACAAACATACAAAGAAAAGTTTTATTTCAAGGTACAACCACCACCAGAACCAAGTTTGTCTTCAAAATAATGAATTTATAAGGAATGTATAGATGGTCGTGTGTTAATTTGACAAGAGAATGTCTAATAATATGAACTTAACGGACTTAAGAAGTAGAATACAGGACTAAATTCAGCTCGAGTGTCAATTTGCGTAATAAATGAACATCTTCTCTTCACTTTTCATTCATGCCTCCTTCTATTTACAGGCTTTTTTCTTTTTCTTTTTAATATAAAACAATATATAAGCACATAAATGATGCAATGAGGACTTAATCCTCATGTACAGACTACAAAAAACAACCTATCCCATTGTTTTCATAGATTTTATTTGTACATATTTATAAAAATATATCACATTTTCATCTATATTGCACATTTTTTTAAATCACCGACAAGATAGCTGCTTAGGTTTGCTCTCTTAAACACAAATCTGGTCCTAGTTTTGAATAATTTGCGCTGCAGCTTGTTCGCCAATATTCATATTTGCCTCAGGTTTAGAATTAGAGATAACAGCACAGAAGAGAAATACTTTATTGATCCCCAAGGAGAAATTCTGTTGTTACAGTAGCAAAGCAAAAAAGAGTGACCACCAGCACAATAGAAAAACTATACTAAAATACAAAATGCACAATAAAGTGTAAAATTTACTATGAATAAGAAAACATATTAAATTAGAAAATGCACCATAAGGTGTCAAATGCTTCCACAAATGTGATATATGATCTTTTTTTTCCCTACAAAGCTGCTTCCAGAGTCACAGAACACATGTGAGTGACTTCATGTGTAAAATTCTCCTTTAATAGAAGATCAAAGCTGCTAATTGCCAAACGGTCCAACTTGCATCCTCGTGTCCTTTTAGCGCCCAACACTAGGTGGCATCCTGGTGGTGAGCGCCGACCTCCCCGCCGCCCCACCGCGGCCCACACGTACCGACTTAATAGCCAGCAAACATCTGGACACGCGTGCAATTCAAAGGCTGGACACAGCTGTAGACAGGAATCATCCAGCAGAACGTTTCTTCCTCCGGGCGGCCTTCTCTTGTTTTACTGTTCTGAGTCGGTGCCTGCGTTGGGCTTTCTTCGCCTCGGGGATCTGAATCTTTTAGCTTTTTTTACGACGGGCTGGTAAAAAGACATTGATCCTTGCTGGAGTTACGTAAACAGCAACATGACTTCCTATTATGTTGCTCTCGTGGAGGAACATGGCCTCGGGGTGATGATCCCGAGTCGGATAAGTTTGGTTTAAACGCCACATGTAAGATGTTCTCGAAGCACACCTTAGTAAGTTTTTGCACATCCTTGCATTCTCAATAAAGGCTGACCAATGATGGCTTTTTCTTCCCTCCAGACTGCTTTAAACTTCAGAGGAGAACAAGAAGAAAAGAAGCTCTTCCGGTGTTTGATTCCATCGCCGAGAATGTAAATTAAGTGTGTGACCAAATGACTGCACAGCTTGATCTGGCAGGTTTACATAATGCTGGAACCAAAGTCAGGTTCCCGCGGCCAAGCTCTAGCAGCTCCAGCTTGGCCTACATCCTGTTTCTGGGGCTATTTAGCGACGGCTGTGAATGGCTCCGCTACCGTGGAAGAGTGTCTCTGGTTGTGGAGAGAATGGAAGGCGGTGAACAGCCCACTCACCAGCCTGCTGCAGCCCCCGCAACACAGACGACGCGCAAAACGCATCCATCGCGGGCCGCACCGAGGGACGGCTCTGATGCACCGTCATTCAAACCCGTCAGGTGGAAAAAAAAAAATTAGCAATCGCATTCTGAAATTTGATTTAAATCGATTGTGACAAAAAAGCAGAATATTGTGAAAGGCGCACACCAACACCCACGGCGCCACGCTCGATCGACTCTTTCCATCTTGCCGTCGCCCACACACTAGCACACTCTCACACATGTTTGTACGTGCCAATGCAGTACTCCCAGATGGACTACTACCAGAGCAGGAATTACGTAACAAAGACTTGTTTCAAACTTTAAGCGGCGAGGCTCGCTGAGGACACGCTTGTCATCTGCTGCTGCTCTGGCTGGAAAATTATTATTCTTCATTGCGAGGGTTCATTTTGGGTTACTACAAGTATTATTTTAATAGTTTTGGCCGCAGTTTCTGTCACGCGCTGAACTCTTTGCTGATATCTGGGACTTTTACTGAAGCAAAGTTTGACAATGTTCTGCAAGTTATTATAATTTGGGGCCACTTTTTGGACTATACAAGGCTCTAAGTTCTGCTTGTAGTCAAATATCAGGGTGCAAACTACTCTTTTTTTAATCATACACGAGCTTCCCTGAAATCATGACTTGTGACAATATTCTTAGTTGATATTTTTCTATTTTTTTGCATCATCATAATGAATCATGTGTATAATTAGACTATTATGAATGTGTGATTCATGCATGAGGATGATGCATGTTAATAAAGACACTGCTGTTTTCAATCAACCAAATGAATCAACAAAAGAACAAATCTAACCCTCCGTGGAGCTGAAAGCCGCTTTTCATCACTTTCCCTATTCATTTTCTTCATATTAGGCATAACAACAAACAAAAAAATGAACCAAACGCTTTATAAATGTCGTATCTGAGCATGAAATTGTAAATGAACGTGAGCTCTGCTGAAAGCCACACAGACACGAGACACATGCAGTATTTTTAGATTATTTACACAACTTGGCTGAGAATCATCACATTTTTAGGCTTCCTTCAGCGTCAAACTAATTTATTGGCAGTCGTAAGCACGTCCAATAGCGGCCTACATAGCAAACTGCTAACAACAAATGTCTTTGTTCTTAATATTGCAAAAAACAAACAAACGCAGGTTTAAAAAAAAAGAGTCTGGACTTAAAGCTTACAGTGTTTCTCACTTACTTAAATCTGTTTATGTATGTAAAGTGTAAAAATGTCACTTTTTACAACATTTGGGCTGCCTCTGGCTAAATAAGCTAAACCACTTATTTGGACATAACGCTAAAGTGTCTGTAGCGTTTTAAAAACAACCTCGCTGAAGGAGAAAATCTTGTGCACAAGCTAAACTGTTAGCATGTTTATAGTCGGCTGTCGTGTTACAGTTTGACTTCTGTTTTTTTTGTGCAAATTAAAACTGCTTCAATTAAACTAAGGTTAAAAAAAATTCACAGATTCTAGCAACGCAATCTAAGCTAGCTGTTAGCCCACTGAAATTAGCTTGTGTACTTGATTTTCCCAACCTTAGATTTATTTAAAAGGCTTCATGAGCGTAAGACAACTTGTTTGCATCATTTATTCACACACGTAATCCCTAAAACTAATTATGATAGTAAATCCGAACCCTTTTCATGCTAGGGCTACATGATATGTCGTTATTAGCATCAAAACATAGCAAGAGGTGCGATATAAGGTCACGCAAATTAATTCAGATATGTGATGCCTTTTGATAGGAAATAGTTTACTCAGATTTATTCAGACAAGGATTTGGTTGCAAAAAACAAGTCAGTTGTGTGGAAATATAATTTAAAAGAGCTTGATATGACAACAGCAAAGCCAGATATGAATACCATCCAAAACAAGCTAAAAAAAACACTATCTTGGATGCCTTCTCCAGGGTTATACAATACAGGAAGGGGGCCAAACAGCAGAGAGAAATGACTGACACAATAACCTTTCACCTCCCTACAGACGTGACACCAATTAACACAGTTACCAAAGAGGGGTTTTAAAAACACCATCTTGCCAAGTGGTGCGTAACATCATCACACACCTCATTTTCTGCAGTTTGCCATCCCGGAGCTGCATGAGCGGCGCAAGGCACAAGTTCACTATTATGCAACTATAACGGACTTGTGGTCCAACCAGACAGTGGCGCCCGACATAAATCTTACCTCCAGCTGAAAAGACACTGTTTGCAAACTGCATGAGCAAGTGAGAACCTCAGCATTGACTGTTTACGTCTCATATCAAGGACCCAAAGACTGTACACCGACAGGTATTGTGGTGAAGGTTGCAGAGCTCTGGCCGTAGACAGAAGCTGTTTTTTTCTGTCACTATTCTGCAGAAAAATGAAATATCAATCTGTTTTTTTTTCAATATCGTGCAGTCCAACTACCAACTAATTACTAGAATCCAACAAGGACAACTTAAGTCTTCCCTTTGAATGCAGCGAACAGGATCTGAAGTGGTTTTGAACTTTCACCTCGTCGAGGAGGTGGTTACACAACTCGATGTTGAAAAAGTTTCATCTCCCGCCAAGCAGTGAAACCCCCCTGTCCCTTCACAGCTTCTAGCGGCTGGCAGAACGCTGCCCTTTACAAGCTGGGGAAGGGAAAAGGGGGTTGGAGGTGGAGTAACTGGGAACAGATGTAACTTCTGCCACGCACACATACCCTCCTCTTAATCCTGCTCTCCTTGACTGGTGTCATAAATATATTCTACCTCCTTTATTTTCCACGTTGTACCCCATAACCCCTCTCCTGGGGTCAGTGTGGCGTCACTTCGCTCCTTTCTGTGGACACTGGCCGCTCTGTCTCGGTGCAAGACGTCCAAACGGGCGCCGACGTGACTCTCGACTCACCTGGCAACATCACCAACTGAAAGACTCAAGCTCTAAATGCCATTTCTGTCTCAGTCTGTCTTGCTTTTCTGTCTCTGCGGTGCAACGCGCCGTCACTCAAACACCTGTCTGCAGGTTGAACAATGCCCATGTTGTCAAGGGCACAACACTGTTAGGTGTTGTTTGAAGTGGATGCTCCCTCCCCCCCTTTAACTGACCACATCACACAAAGAGCGGCACAATAGCCTTGTTGTGCCGGCACCAGTGCTCAGGAGGGAAATGCAAGGTTTTTGCTGTGGTTCCTCTGATGCAAACTGAAATTTGAACAATCACTCCTTCACTAGAATTCCCTGCAGCTTGGAGTCACATCTAAGACTCCTGAAAATGAAGATCACGGGGGTTACATTTGGCCTCTCTGGGCCAAATTAGATGCATCTTGGAGTCGTGGATAATGCTGGGGTCAGTTCGGGTTTCGTCCCCTGCAGTAAGCGGGATAAATTTAGAAAAAAAAATAAATTACCATCCCCTCATGATGTTTGACCGCAGAAGTCAAAGGCCTCTGGACTCTCTGTGAGCCCTTGAATGACTTTTTTCTTGCCACTCTGATGACTCTGATGAATCTCACATGAGTGCCATCTGACCTTAACAATTCACATCTGACCTCGATGACTCTCATGTGACATCCAAGTGTTGATGACCTACAGAGGTTACACCGCCCTGGATTCTGTTACAGTCAGCGGAGGACGACTCTCAGCTGAACGGGGAAACACAAGAGGCGAGCTGCAAGTCCAGCTGTGCTTCGTCCGACTTTATCCCCCATTGATTTCTCTTAAACGTATGCAAATCCCGAACGAGGAGGAGATGCAGATGAAGAGAGGCATAGTTAAGGGAGGATTTGTAAGATTAGAGAAGCAATGTCGTTTGTGCGGACGTGGTTGTAAAAGGTTACATATAGTGAACAACTTTACTGGTTTATGTCTCAGAACAACAAACTTCCAATAGATAGAACTTTATACATTCTTCCAAGTAAGGATGCTGGATTTTTTTTTATCTTCCAGTTTCTTTTCGGGCATTTTTGCTTGTATTTTGACAGGAACAGTCGAGAGAAAGCCAGGAAATGCATGAAAGACAGTAGAGAAACCATTCAGACTGGGTACCTTGCTAACATGGTGTATAATGTTTTTTTATATGCTCAAAGGCATGTAATGAGCAAAACATGCACTCAACACCAGGGCTGAACATTTCCGCTTTGAAACACAGATTTTAGACTTTTGGGGATTCATACAAAACAAACCTAAGAACCCAATTCTGTCAACGTACAGAGTGGGACTTTGCATATCATTCATGACTGAATCACTCCAATGGCACAACTTGCCATTGTTTAGTACAGATTTTAACAGTGTTTAAGGAGAGTCGTAGGTGAGCTGGTGTGCTCGAGCTGCAGGCGGTGGTGGTAGGATGGCTGGGGACAGAAGCATTGAATCCATCGCATTCTTAAGGAGACAGAGTACAGAAACTAAGGGACATTCATGAGTCTTTAAACTGATTTTAACAGCAAAATGAGATGAAATTCTGGGTTGCCTGGAATGAAGGAATTCACCCTAAAAACCAGAAAAAAAAATGTTGGAATATAACTACAAAAATCACAAATTTTATGCTATTTTTACTAAAATATCTGAAATATTTAGCTCGATTAGATTTTTATTAAATTCTACAATAACTGGCGTATGGTGGAGATTTTTTGTGATGGTGAAAAAGTTTGACTTTCATGTTTCCTTCACTGGCAAATGTCCTTGACGCAGACAAACACTAAGGTTTCAGGTGTTTTAAGTGAAAATGTGTTGTTGATATTAACATATTAATCACAGTCTCACTAATGTCATTGAAAACTAACAGCTCGAGTCGAACAATTATGATTGCACTCTAAATATTCACGACAGGAACATCAACTCAGACGGTAAGATGAGCTAACAGTTAATACTGAAGTAACTCTGGGCAAAAACAAATTGCAGCAGATAAAAAAAAAATGTGAGTGACAACTGTGAGGTTGATTCAAAATTCATGACATTTACCATCATCACTTATAAAAAAAAAATGACTTCATTAAATCCAATTAGCACTCAGATTTGACTCTGAGTAGTGTTGTTCAACAATAACATAAAACCCTGCAATAAAAATAAATTGAGGTAATTATATACAGTTTGCTTGAGGTTTCCACCAGCACCAGATAAGACACTAAAGAACATACTGACACAAACACTCCCTCAATATTGCATCAAATCTCCCCCTCCCCCCACTGATGCTTCAAATATTCACTGAAGAAATCAGCAAACATATGAAAAAAACGTGTTTTCCGTAACCTGGCACATCAGCCAACCAACCAGTACGTTCCCTGCGAATGTTGTCGACTTGTGCACTGCTCAGCTCGTTCAATCTAAATCTCTATCCAAACAATAAATGAGATTTCTGTCTCCGGTCTTATTTTCCTTTGAGATGGACCTCGGAGGCCTGGATAGAGGAGCGAAGCTGTGACAGTGAAAGATGAGGGCTCTCTACTCCTTCTCCTCCCTGCTCTCTCTGGTATTATATCAGATGACAATGCTTCCATGTTACAAGAATGCATCCCGTATTCCCCGATGAAAGAAGCAGGATGTTGCTGATGCTCATAGGTTCTTTCAGCTGCCGAGGCCCCGCCCCGCGCCCCAGCCAATAACAAAAGCCTCCGCTGCCTGCTCCGACTGATTAACCAAACAAATGCCACCGGTGGCACAAAACATGTCTGTAAATGCACGTGGGCATTCCTCGCATGCCTGCCTGTTTATATGGCGAGGGGTTCAGGGGGGTTCATGCATTTGTGCGCGTGTGACTGCGGCATGGATGCTGTCAGCGAATGGCCAGAGTGAACTCGATGACTGAATTCTGCTTTTCTTTTTGACTTGTGCCCGCTGTATGTGGTGGCAGCTACAAAAACGGGTCCTGCGGTTGGTTTGGGCAACATGAAGGAGACTGTTGAGTAATATTAGACATACAGATAGCAACCACAAATTTAAAAAATGTGTTGCAGTAGGTACTTGGACACCACATGTCCAAACCACTATTGGATGGATACCATTCGCCCATAAGATATTTCCTGTTTGATATTTGGTGGAAACACGTTGGTCCGTGATCTCCATTACATGCTTATCAGGGTTGAGATTTGGTGACAGTCAAGGCCTCAGCATGTGTTTTGTTTTTTACAGTCTACAAACCAATTGGTGACCCCCATTGACTGTATACCAAGACGGACGAATCCTCCCCGATGTTGTCCACCAGTTTCCTGAACAGCAGCTATGAAGCTCAGTGTTGTGGCTTCACCCATTGCCATCTCGGCAGTGCTTGTCTCCAACTAGCTCCCTGCTAATCCCAAAGTCAGCTAAAAGGTGGAGCATGAACGGGGCTGGGGTTGGCCCACTGTCACTCTAAATGGCCACACCCTTATTTATGCAAAACCCAAATACAATATAAATGAGGGAATTATTTAATAATTCACCCTCTGAGAGCTCATGTGTGTTCTTGGAACACATGCCAACTGAACAAAGATGTAAAGGATTTTGGAAATGGGTTCGTAGACAATGCATAACTGATTAAGTTAAAGGATAACAGAGAAATTAACTCTGTTCTAAATGCATAACCTTCCTCTGTTGCCTTTATTCAGGTTCATGTATGCTTCTTTTGGTTGGCTTTGGGTTTTTTGAAGTATTGTACAAATCTTGACACACCCTCTTATCTCCACCCCCCTCACCCCAACTGGTTGAGGCAGATGGCCGCTCTCCCAGTGCCTGGCTATGTTCAAGGTTTCATTTTATTTTTATGGCCTTTTCGGTAAAGGGGAGTTTTTTTTGTTCCTTCCCACTGTTGCCAAGCTCTTGCTCAAAGTAAATCCAAAACAAAAACGTTGAATTTTTTGCGTTTCTCTGGTTAAAATTTTGTAAGGTCTTCACCTTACTATGTGCAGTGCTATAAGATGTCATGTGTTAAAATTTGACACTACATGAATTGAATTGAAATTGAAAATCTTTTAGAGTAACTTGTAACACAATCAAAATCTATGTTATTTCCTGTACATATCTTTTTTCATTGTATTTACAATAGATAACAAAGTTTTATTAAGTTATGTGCTTTTGATAATAAAAGATTGTTGTTGTTTTTTTCTTAACTCCATAAACAAAGAAATTAGCTGTAGAGACCAATACAGTTGTTGTACCAGACTGTAAACATGTTTATTTCTGCTGTAAAGTTGGACATTTTAACATGGGGCTCTATGGGCCTTGACTTGCTTTTGGAGCCAGCCTCAAGTGGTCATTTGAGGAACTGCAGATTTTTTAAAAAATGCAAAGCTTATAATGTCCGGCCTTTCACCCCGTCTTTAGGGTTCAGGTAAAGACCCAAGTGCAGAAACCACAGACAGGCAGGTGAAAGCAACAAACTTTAATCAAAACTTAACAGAGTTAACACAGACAGGGGAGCAAAAAGATGATGGCTGGAAGACAAACAAACTTCACTCCAAGGGATAACTGAAGTAACTAAACCAGAGAAAAAACCCAAAAGCAAAAACAAAACCTGGTGACTAAAAGAAGCACAATGAAGATGATGCAGGTAAAGCTCATCATGGCCAATCAAAAGCAAGGAAAAAACAGACAAAGGGCAGAAATCAAAATATAAATGACCCTCAAGGAAAGATGATTTCAAAATAAAACAGAAAAGGGGCATGAAACATGCACTTAGACAAACAGAGAATAACAATGACATGTAGCTTAATGACACACTATGTCAACTAGTTCATTGGTAGCATACTGAAACCTGTATTAACCACAACAGCTCGGTCACAGCCGCTGACTCAAAAACAAAGTATGAAACTTGTTAAATGAATGAATTTCTGCAACTTGGAGAAGAGAGACTGCGAAATAAGATCAAACCTGTCTTTCACATGCAAATTCTTTTCTGAAGGAAGTATATTTATCTGCACCTGTCTTGTTCTTCCAAATTTACCCACTACGTCACACCAGATGATAAAGACCGACATCAAAGGCGTCGTGATGCCACGCGAACAAGATGAAGACGATACAGAGGTGAGAGACGGGGAGGGAGGACGAGTAAGTGAAAGCATGCAGTGATGGAAGAAGTGTTTGACTTACAAGAGGTGACAGCCGGAGAACTGAAGGTGTCACGGCGGGGGTGGACGTGACGCACCACCGTGCACATGAATACACAGGATCGCCGCCCCAGACAATGACTTCTCACCTTGCCGCAGATGAAGAGGCAGCTAATTCACATAGAGAGTGACATCAAGAGGCGTCATTGAAGGGTCCTTCAGTGTTCTCCTTGTTTCACTACGTGCAGCGAGTGATGCAACGGCCGATGCGTGTACAACTTTTGTTCGTTGGCATTTTGCCTACGTTTTGACGGGAACAGAGGAGTTAGACAAACTGTGTGGGGAAGGAGAACGAGGGAATGACATGCAGCAAGAATCTAGAAGGTCAAGAACCACACTGGGAATTCGCTGCTGACGGCATTGGTGCCCATGTGGTACACACCTGAACCACCTGACTCTCAGGCTGCCCCTGGTTCGTAACACACTGACATTGACTCAATGCATAACGTTACCACACGGCTTTTAAATGAGATTATTAATGTCTTTTGCACATCTCAGGTTGTTTACAGCACATACTTTGCACATTTTCCAGTGAGTGATTTGCAGATTTCTGCGCTCTGTAGAAATGTATTGCTTAAAATTCCTTGGATTTGCTACACTTGCTGTTGTTCTTATTTGTCTTTACAGTCAATAGACTTGCAACGCTTGATTTAAAAAATGAACTTTATATCCTTTGAAAATGTTCTGCTTGTGAGAATTTCCTGTAATGCAACCAAACTGTACATCAAAATCAAAAGTGGAAACGTACTTGGCGAAAGGGTGAGGCTAGTGGTATCGCTTAGTTCACTTGAGGTCAACAAATCCGATGAAAATATCAAAACTAACAATACATTAGCCCGTCTCCCCGACTGTATCACCAACCCTAACCCGTTTTATCTCCATGATTTTAAATCCAGCTCCGGTTATTCATTCAACCTGTAGTCTCTGAGTATCAAAGTACACTCGTGACTCGATAATCCAATACTAAATGTAAAACCTTCTTTTATGTTGGATATCGAGGCTGTCGGATTGTCAAGACGGAGGTCGTGATACAAGGAGGGCTCGATGCTTGAAGGCTAATTTTTTGTTCATATTTATTGTTCACAGTTGTTATAATAACTAGTAGGGCTGGTCCCAATAGCATTTAGTGATCTCTGGATATTCAGGCCCAATTAATGATGAAAATCCACACATTCGGAGCGGTCGGGGGTACCCATCAGCGCGCACCCCCGGGGTGGAAGTGGCCGGAATGCACAGGCAGTACTTGGCTGCTGATGCGAGTTTAGTTAGCGATCACACTTCTGTTTCCACCATCGGTGGTGGCGACGACGGGGGAGCAGCAGATACGCTCCACCATTATCATCTGTGTTTACTTCCGCTAACACTGAGCACGCTCGCTGCGTGTGACGTCGTCGTGTCCTCTTCCACAAGCGGGACACTTTTGGGTCGTTTGAAGTTCACACAGCAGATCACATACATTTAACTGGAATGTGAACGAACTCATAAGAAATCGGATTTCACAAAAAAATCCGAATGTAGCATCAAGTCCTGCAGTCTGAATGTCGCCATTGTCAAAAGTCGGATTGTTCAGTCAGATAATACACAGTTATCCTTATTTGTGACATAAAACGTCATGTTGGAGTCGGAATCCAAGGCTGTAGGTATGTTAAGGCTGTTTTTATTGGGTTCTGTTTGTTTTACCTAAAAACCTGTCAGATAGCAAGGTTTTCAGATTGTCAAGGTTCGGATTATCGAGTCACAACTGTATATATATATTTAGATGTTTATGTCGATGGAAGTCATCCCATCCTGTCATAAACATGATTTAGCTGTAACTCTACACTGTTGCTTTAACTAGAATGAAACACATCCCGTCTCACTTTCTGCAGCTCAAGCACACCAGCTCACCTACAATTGCCTCAAACACTGTAGTTACTCTGAACATTTCTGTAAATGGCAATATTTGAAATTTTTTTAAAAAGCCCCTGATTTGCCAGTAAAGCTTTTACACTTGCTTGAGGTGGTTTTTGACTTTGTCGAGACAGGCATGGCTAATCATGTCTCCACTGTATCTGTTGCCTTCGTCTTCATAAAGCACCAAACATGGTTGACATGTAAGAAGAATTATCATTTCCTGATTAAAAACAATTCTTTAAGACGTTTTTTTCCCTCATTTTTCTCTCAATTAATCAAAACAGAAGCATAACGAATTGCAAGTTTTACTAAAAATGATACCAACTAGTCCATTAGATGATGAAGATTAAGATGAATTTTGGTGTTTTTTTGTAACAAATTGAAATAATTAGCAGCAGCAGACTAGCATGACAGACAAGAATATGTTTTCATTTATTTATCTTTACACTGATAGACAGGGAGCAGCAAATATAGCACTCGGCCACAGATGTTAGTAGCTGACGTTAATGAGGGTGTCAACATCCAAGGAGAGAGGGCCATTTGATAAGAGAATAGAGTAGTTGTGTTCTGAAGGGAGAATTTATAGCAAATTAAATAGCAGAAGGATAAATTGTATTATGTCTTTTTTTAACGAATTTACAAATCATATCATCACATCCAAATTAGAAAAGCATGATCATTTGAACCGTCAAGCTTTGGTTACACAACTGATACTCTCTCGACTAATTCTCATCTTTCTATCTGATGAGACTGAATAATGCCAGCTTTATTCTACTTGGACGTCAGGAGGAGATGAATCTGTGCCTGGAAACAAGAACCATCACATCCCCACAAGAAAAAAAATAATTTTTTTAGCCCATTTCTAAAAGTGAGAAGGGAAATCTTGCCAGTGCCAGGAAAAGATGTTGCTCATCTCACTACCAGAGGATCATAAGCATCATTAGATGTGAGGAGTCAGGAGTTTAATGGCGTTGCAGTCAATTTTTAGGCATTAAGGAGGCAAACAGGAACAAGTGTGTGTGGTGCGTTCCTGCGAGCATGTGACTGATCGCCGCCTACTGCTCTGACGTCGGATGTTATTCACCAGCGACGAGGGGGGAAAAGCCTAGAATATATTATTATCATCCAGCGGTGAGTGAATGACACAGTGACACGCACTCGGCGGTGACGCAGAGGCTTTCATCCGTCTACCACTTCATGCCCTGAAAACAAAAACGCGGCGAGGCAGGAGGGGAGAAAATGGCAGTCTTCAGCCTTTTTCCAGGTCCTGAATAATTAAGCAGCGCTGAGCAGTTCACTGAGCAGATAACTTCAGCTCTATTTTTAGTCGCCATGAGCAACGCCGGCTGGTCATGACTCCTGCAAAAAAAAAAAACACAAGAAGCCGAGCTCACGCAAGCGTGTCGACCGACACGTACGGATGCTGCATTCAGGCTTATAAATACGCATGGAAACCTAATCCTGTTTTCAGCTCGTACACACACACACACACACACACACACACACTCGTTCTCTGGCCTGCGCTTTGTTTACGTGCGCTAACACAAGCCCACGTGGCAATCTGTTTTAATATTTAATGCAGAGACTGGTTATGTATTGCAGGTATTTACTTGTTTCTACTCAGCAAGAATCACAAAGTCACCATTAAAATTCAGGTGCATGAGGTTTATCTACACTTGCATTTACAGTTTCTTACTCGTCATCATATCTTAAATTCTAGTTCAAGATATCTTTATTCCTTTCACGACCATTTAGCATTGGAATATGTCCAATAAATGCGACACTTTACGATCTTAGAATCATTGCTAGCATTGCTTTTTCTGTTTTAGTCTTATTTTAACCTACTTATTTATATTTTCAGTCATGCATCATACTTATGTCTTATTGCTTTTTCTACTAGGGACTTTAATTTAGTACACTGAGCAATATCTGGCACAAAAATTGCCATTTGGAGCTGATATTTTTTTGAAATCTTGATTGCTAACTTTGACTATGCAGAATTAATATCATCATTTCTACAAATTGCAAATTGTCAGATTTCTTTCAGCATTGTGAATTGTCAAAATGATTGTTAGAAATGATCTGTAATTCAGTTTTTATCAGTGACAGTAATAGCTGCAGACATCGTGAACACATTATAACTAGAAGGCCTAGAACGTACACATGATGCAGCTCATAAAAGCCTTCTCACTGGATGTTGGTTTAAGGAACGATGGTTGTTTTGGTGGATAAGATCGCAAGAAAATGTAAAACAGGAGTTTATGAGCGATGGGTTTGTGGAGACCCAGAGGTTTCGCTGTGAAAGGTCAAAGTTGACTTTAATTTTGACCTCAGGCTGCTCTGATGCAGCAGGAAAACAGCTCGTCATGTGCTATGTGTTGTGACAGCAGCTTCATCGTACGTTTGACAAGCAAAGCACATTCACCTGCTGCTTGCCGTAGTTTCTGATGTTTCTGCAGCATTGTTACGTTTTAAACAGGCAGAAATCCAGTTTGGAGATATCAAGCAGTGTTCAAGGTATCTTCTAGTTCAGTTCTGGTTCTAGGCATCTACAGCGGATAATTCTGACTAGTCCAGTTA
>NW_007577978.1:331274-334651 GCF_000690725.1 Stegastes partitus
AGGTATCAATAAAACAAAAGAGGTACAATATCGCTAAATATACACATTTTTAAAAAAGTTCTCTAATATATCATATTAAAATATGCAAATAAGGTGTAACAATTAAATATGTACTCATTTTCATACATGTCAAACAAACAAAATGCTTAAAATAATGAATAAAATGCTAAAAAAATCTTAAAATTGACCCATGCATGAAAAAGACAACGTTCTCCCTGTAGTGTCTCGCCTTAAACACAGTAATTAGGTGAATGTACTTTCCACCGCCGCTCTGATGACACAGTGTTTGAGCTGCGCGTCTTTATTCCCCCACATGTTTGCTTATTCTGCTTTATTTCAGCTGCACTGCACATTTTTCTTCTGGTAGCCTGTGGGGTGTGACATGTTAGACCCATTTTGTGCACAGTTTCACATTTGAAGACGTGTTAGTTATACACTTGTTTACCACCAACAGCGAGACTGATTCATTCCAGCCCGTACGGTTGCAGCCAAATGGCCTAAAAACAATTAAATATTGGCATTAAAATGAAATGCAGAGGTACGGCGAACACACAGATTTAGGAGCCTAATTTTTAAGGTGGACCGACTCCCTTAATGTTTGTTTGCTCCTTTTCTTTTGCAGCGATAAGAATCATAAAATATGTACGCAAGCCCACATAAAATCAATCCACGCAGCGGTGACATCATGGAGAGACTCGTCTGCTTCCAGCCTAAACGTCACCGAATTAAAACTGTACTTTGACTTTTTTTTTTTTTTATTCGCCTGTATCACGTATCTCTGTCAACACAGATTTACGTAAGTCCACTTTAACCGCATTGTTTATGCACAATGGAGAGCTCCAAAAATAGATCGGATAGGAAAACAAATGGAATACCTGATACTGGTAACCTTTTCTATTGACACACCGAGCCCGGTTGAGACATGTCGGCGATAACTGGGAGCAAACACAACGCATGCATGAATGGAGGGTTCTGGAAAAAAATCATTCATTTCAAGCGAGCAAGCAAGAGATTTGGGTTCATTATGGGTTTTTTTTTTCTTTAACGACGCATTTGCCGTCACACCTCCAGTGTTGTGATGCTGCTCCGACATCCAGTGAAGCAGAAACATTCCTGCTTCTCACCGCTCGCTTACTTTTAGCTGCTAAGATAATGGCCTGTTTGCTTCCTCCTCTTCCTTAAAAAAAAAAAAACTATATTTAAAGACAAAAAAAACAAAGGTCTGGAAGTGTCCAGAGTCTTGGCAGCATCATCGCTTGTTGGGTAACAGCGTCTCCCGGGACCTTTGCCATCCACCTGAACACGGAAACACCCACATCAGTATCTTTCTCTGGTTGTCTTCCAGCTTTCCTCTGTTACTTTGGCTCTTTTTTGTGTGTTTTTTTCTTCCTCTCTCTCGTGTTTGGCAGAGAACGGGAGCGCAAGGTGGTTCGCCGAAAGTTATTTTGAGTTTGACCTCGTTCGACCTCCAAACGGAACACGAGGATCACACGAACAAAGAAAACCATCCTTTTATTTGAGTATTGATGCGCTGACCCCTCCAACTGTGTTGTTCATGTTGTACCTCTGGATTTAAGAGAATCCTTTTTTTCCCTTCAAACCATTTTATGAAAGAAAAGTTCATACCTACAATACAAAGATCTGTAAATATGGGGCTCAGCGGGGGGGCGATAACACACAAAGCTCCAAATGTATAAGGCCTGTAGATTCTGTGTCAGACCACTTTTGTGAGCCATATAACTTTGGAAAAATAGCAAGGTTGCAGAAAGAGGCTGAAAGTAGGCCGTAATCAGTCGCCTCGCTGCTCAGCCGTACTTCCACTTTGCTGTTATGACGCTGGATGTGACCTACTTCTGTTTGGCCAGCATCTGAGCTCCCTGCTGCAGGTTATACTGCATTGCACTCACTGTAAAACTAAAGCATTTACTATCCAGCTTCCTTTGGTAGGTTGGGTTGCAGGAGAAAGAAAAAAAAAAAAAAGCAGCAGCAGCAGCAGCCTGTGGGGATTCGTGCTCGGCTGCAGCGGAGCCTGAGGAGCAGTGGCGCCTTCTGCACAGCGGCCAGCGAAAAGCCAACGCTCAACGCCGGCCTCGGCCCTGTTGTCTCCTCTGTAGTTTATGTGGCACTTAAGAGCTAAATTCCTGTTTATTTCAACCAAATGTGTTTCGTATTAACGTGGATTTATGGATCGCCGCTGCTATTGTAGCAATCCAGGAAAATGACTTGATGCTTATTTTTTGGAGCAAGTGGTTCTAGTGTTCCTCAGCATTCTAAATAAACACGATTTTTTTCATTTCANTATCTTCAGGCATCCAGTCTAGCTATTAAATGTGTCGTTACATTCACATCGCAGATATCTACATTTGAAGTAGTTTTAGTCTAGTATGAGATCTATAGTTGAAACCTGACTTCTGGTTCAAGTTATCTTTGATTCCCTTTAATCCAAGGTATCGACATTGTCCTTTTTTGATATCCTAACTGATTTTGAACTGATCAGGATGATGTAAACACCTCGAAGTGGAATTAAGACCAGTCAGAATGATGCAGAAATCTCAAACTGGAGTTTTGTCTGGTTAAATTCGGGTTTTGACTTGTAGATATTTGTAGTTATTTAAGTAGGAGGCCTGGACGGCTTGCTTTTCCAACATACTATAGCACACAACTGCATACAACAAGCCGGTTAATTGCTGGAAGATTGAGCTCATCTAGACTTCATCGTGGGTCCTGATGTTTACCACAAGTACATAAACAACATTCTTGTTCTCCTGCCTTTGCTGATAATCCCTTTGCTTTTTCATAGCATTTTCTAACAATCTTGTCAAAAAAAAAAAACACAAAACAACAATTGCCGTTAACCCTACAAACACAAATGCTTCGCTTGACCGACGTCTAGAGGAAAAAACCACAAATGAGCAGCGTGATGCACAACAGTTCAAACTGGGCACCACAACAATGTTTAAGATATCAACAGCTGTTATGAAATAGAAAACTGACAGATTCTTGTGTTTCATAAGTCAAATTCAGCCAATAATAAATACGTTAAAATAGCCTCCCATAAGCACATGATGGCAGCTCTCAGCCTCTGGCCAAAACAATAAACCCAGCATCAAAGTGGAAGAACAAAGTCATAATTCTTTCGCGGTGAGCTCCTAAAATTATCCAAAGAGCTTTATTCCAGTGGCATTTTTCCACACCAATAGAGATCATCACCGTCCTCAAATTAGAGACACCGAAGCAGCAAATGTCAAACGCTGACCAAAACATTTGCGAGACTCTGCTCGTGTTTAAAAGCCTAAATAAGTATTTTCTCTAAAGCACTCGATGTAATGCATTGATATAAATGTGTCTCACTTTTCAGGAATGGGCTCCATCTGCAC
>NW_007577978.1:336671-340511 GCF_000690725.1 Stegastes partitus
CTATACTTCTGATTTGGTTACCCTGATATTCTAACCCTTCTAACTCCTCACATCATCGGCCAATCAGATAGCACTTTCTTCATAATTATGTGTGAGTTTTCCTCTAACATCTTATAGAAGAATAGGAGACGTGGTTGTAGCTGAACTCTGCTGTTTATTGCATCACAAAAAGTGGCTTTCTCACAGGGCCTTCATATGAATAGTTTAGGTGTTCTTCATGACGAGTGCAGTTGGAAAAGACCTTTACACAGTTGTAGGTATTTGAGAAGAAGTAAAATAATGGACAAAGTAAGCAGCTACTTTTTAGTCACTGAAGATGATTGTAATAGTAATTATGTGAACCTGAAAAATTCCCAACATCTTTGACGCTCTGAACACAGGATGTGGTCGACAACACCACTTATCAGCTACGTATAATGCAGTCTTGAGAAGCTTCGCCACCTTGAGCTCCACGAGTCATGTACGGGTGGCGAGTGGGTTGTCCTTCAATTGCAGGATTGGTGGTTCGATCCCCGGCCCCTCCACAGACGAAGTGTCCTTGGGCAAGACACTGAACCCGAAGTTGCTCCCAATGGCAGGCAGCACCTTGCATGGCAGCTCTGTCGCCATTACTGTATGAATGGGTGAGTGAGAAACACATTGTTAAATATATATATATATATATATGTGTGTGTGTGTATATGTAAGTGTAGACCATTTACTATCCCTCACCGGGCGATTTCACAACCATTCGCACCTTTTTCCCATGAGCTTTGGGTTGTTTCCAGACCATTACCCACATGTCTTTGGAGTGAGAATAAACAGTCAGTCTGCTACGATAATTCATACTTACTGCACACACATGATGTACATGTTGTCATCCACTTGACAATCGGGACGTCCATGTGCAACCCAAGTTTGTGACTGTATGCACCAAATAGATGCTTGAGAGGCCGAGCGAGGAGCTTCGCCGTTATCCACACCTTTATGATTCACCTTTTAAAAGGCGTACGGACACGCAAATGACCTTTAACTTTGGGCGAGAAATCGGCAAAACCCTGGAGAGATGACGAGGGTGCATGCAGGCAGGAGTGATTCGTGAAAGCCAAGAGAACGTATATCTTTAATGCAGATGCGTAGTTGTAACTGCATGTAGAAAGCTGGTCTTTACAACTGAAAAAGTCTCTTGAATGAGAGATGAAACGTCTTGAAAAACCAAAAAGACAAGTCCAGTTGTCGGTTACTGAAGCTTTTAGGATTAGCATGACCTGGATGACTAAGATGCAACTGAAATACACAAGCGCTGAGATTCATATCAGTTCCTGGAACGTTCCCCAACATCTAGAAAATCATTTCTTTGCAGGTGTGAACAGCTCATCCGCTGTATTTCCTTTGTGCATTGCATGGCGTCTATCAATACATGTTCACAACATTAAAATTGACCATAATGAGTGTTTAGAGTATGTTTAATTTTGCACTTTTTCCTTTGTGAACACACTTCATTCTCAAACCTGCTTGGAAATGGGGGCATTGTACAGAATTGGGACACAACTTACATCTAATGGTGCCTTCAGGGGATCCTTTGCAACTCAAAATGTCAAAAAAAAAACTTTAACTTTACAGTGAGTTATGGAACACAGGGGACATGTAACAAGCAATCTGGCGGACTGATTTGTATTTACATTTTACAGCTTGTACCAGATGTGGCACCGCGATTGTGCAACACATTGTACGCGGACTACAGTATCTTGTTTGTTTGTGCATTTGCTTGTGCGTATTTGTGCGTATTTGTGCTTTCATGTGCGAGTGTTTATCTGGTGTCCTTATTCCGGTGCATCTGTGTGGTCCCGTGTGCGCGCATGTGTGTGTGTGTGTGTTGTGGGAGAAGAGAAGAGCCTTTTGGGAACAATAGCGGCTTATTATTGGGAATCCCTTGTTTCCACTTTCTCGGAACTAGCTGTCCTAGTTGTAACACGATCACTGTGACAACCGTGGCCGTCACCGTGGCGACAGGGTTGCAGGTAAACAAGAGGGGAGAGTGAAGAGTTGACGGAGGAAGCAGGTAGAGGTGAGGAAGAGGAGCTATGAGACTAGAGAAAGGATGCTGAAATTAGTTAGGCAGGATAAGGTAGCTGTGCACAACAGAGGGAAAGGAGTGTCAGGTACAAAAGATAGCCACATTAAAGTGTTTCCAGAAACTTATTCCCTGAAAAAAAATACTGTGGGAAAGAAGAAAAGCACCTTTGTTTATGAATGACATATCCCGAAACCCGTTGGCACGCTCCTGTTCATGTGTTGTTTGGGGGTGGAAATGTTCTCATGTTGGCGCTAGCCTCTTATGTAAGCCGATGCTGGCATCCGTGAGAAACTTCCCAAGAAAAAAGGAAAAGAACGACAACATTTGATCGCATTGATAAAATAACTGCAGGCTGAGAAAATATTACCTTCAGTAGATAGAAGACAACTTTCTGTTTTGAAATCACACAATGAGTAGTGCTTCTTAGTTGTTCTAAAAAATGCAATCGCTGCATTTTTTTTAACTTTTAAGTGGGCAAGGTTGGAATAAGTGAATGGAGATAAAAATAGGCCAGCGAGTGAATGGGCCCCTGGTAAAGGTGGAGGGAGAGACGGAGGCCAGAGGAAGCAGCAGTGTTCGTCACTGATCCAGCTCCTTGGGGGTTTTATCCGTGACGCGCTGTCACTGCATCGGGGTCACGTTGTTCCAGAGCTGTTCCATGATGGACTGCTTTTTCTTTTTTTTCCTTAATAATAAGAGGAGGAAGCGGATGATGTTGACGTGCAACAATGATGAGTCACGCTGTGAGCTCTGATGCTCAGGTGAACAAAGTCACCTTAGAAGGAGCAGGAAGGGACGGTCCATTGTGGCAGTTTGTTGATGGCAACAGAGATACATGTTCTGCTGGTGATAATGACAAACATGAACTGCTGGTGAATACTTTCAGATATTTGATATTCACAAAAGCGCGTTCTGTTTTCACCATTTGGCTTGTTACTCTGTGACTATGAATGTGTATTATTTCTCCCAAACAATATATCTTATTGGCTAACTTCACTGCACAAAAAACCAATTGCTACATGAAAATAGTTTTTTTTTATTTAAAGAAAAAGTTAAAAATCTCAGTTGTATTGTAACATTAAAAGGTAGATTTAGCCAACAGAAAAATTTTTTGAGCTGTTTCAGTGGTCAGGTGTTGCTTTAGAGGACAGTGATCAGGTAGCGTGACCAGATACTTCTTTGATCAGTGATTATAAAAAGCCACATTACACTATGACACCACTACAATAGAAAGAGTAGAACCGGTTGTTGGCATGCTAGATGATGTCAGTTTGAACCGGAGACTTGAATGTCCTCAACTCCACCATTTGTCAACTAAAAAGTCGTTTTCATCAACTTCACTGAACCCTTATGATCCTCTCTACTAACTTCCTGAGTGAATAAACTTAAACTAGTTAACTTGTCTAAAAGTAAGAAAACACTGGTTGTGCTCTAGTCTGGATGCGATCAGTGTGAACTCAGGATCAGTGTATTCTGTTAACCCTTAAGAAGCCTTTGCTGTCAACCAAGTGGAGAGGAAGCATGTCTTGTCATTGCTATTATGAACTGCATTGAGTTTTAAGACTGAATGATGTCAAAGTGTCTGCAGGTAAACAATGCCTTATTAGCTTACAGAGTGTGGCTCATGTTAGGAATGCTAATACCACATGCTTGTGCTCAAGTATAGAGTGGATATAAAAGACGTATGAAGCTACTCTCATATCAGACGTTTGCTTGTGGACTACCATTGTGAAGCCTAGAGTTTGACATTTCCCCGCCTCCATCTTGAGCTTTTAAAACCAGAC
>NW_007577978.1:341001-348426 GCF_000690725.1 Stegastes partitus
ACTGGCTTCATACAACAATGAAATATTATTAATTAGTTTAAACGACCAGCATTTCTGGTGCTGACTCGCTAGGGTAGCAAGGCTTCATCATTTAGTGGACTAATTATGCACATTCCTCATTAATTCTTCACGTTGATAGTGTGACTCTAAATGCATCTAGAAACCAAAAGGAATCTTGATATACTGCCAAAAATACCAGTACTGTAGGCTAAGCTGGTTTACATTTTGCAACAGATGCTGTCACGAACCAGACATTTTCCTGTCGAAATGTTAAAGGCAACTTGAGAGGTTTTAGGTGATATCCTGAGCTTTACAGAGTGTCATATCAGCAACATTGGTTTGGGACTGAGAGCTCCCTGAAGCTCAGACCAGTAGTACCGCATTGACACAACCATCTGGAAACATGGGCCGTGGTTAACTGGGTCACATCCACACATGCTATTGCTTTCCACACTTCTTTCCCCTCCGTCTCCTCATTTTTAAAGACCTATCCGTATTGTTTTTGGCGTCATCTTGCTGCACTCATCTACATATTATCGAGAGTAAGCATGTGAAGAGTTGCTGTTAAACCCGAGGGTCTTGTTCTGTTGGCCCGGTCATGTAAACAAAACTGAATTAAGTGAGTTCTGCACAAAATAACTTCAGTTCAGTGGGTCATTCAGCACCGTTTGCAACACAATATAGTACATCTTTCTTGCCAACATATACACATCTGAATCCAGCCAGAGGCTCTTTTTGCAAGTCAACACCAAGACAGGTCAGAGGTCAAACCCCAACAGGACCCGGTTTGCGTGTTTGCATTTACACCCTGTGTCGACCCGCTAACCCTCATATTTTTGGTGTTGGAATGACAGATGCTGCGTCTGACAATTTTTCCAACACTGATAGCTGTGCTCACTTCAGACTGAAGTGATTGGCCAGATGTGTAGGGGTGAGAAAGTATGCAACCTCTCTCGAAAAATGTTTTTCTCCCAGTCTTCAGGCCATGAATTCTGTTGCTGTTTATAAATAAGTGCAACATCATGAATAGCCTGCAGTCTTTAAGTGTCTGCAGTTATGCACATTTAGTTGGTTTTTATCTCGTCGTGGGACCACCTATGCATCGTGCACCAGTCCAAATTTGGAAAGAAAGGAGACAAAAAGGGGAGTCAATTCAGCATCAAGCAAATACCCAAGAACAAAAAGTAGCATTGTTGATGTTTTTGGACGAACCTTCACATGTGATGTCATGTAAAGCACACGAAACCCTTTAAACACTTGAGCTTGCCACCAGCGCTGAGGTTCTTCACTGGTGCTCTGTGATAAGCATCAAAGCGATGTACCATTAGAACAGACTACGATGGTATGGACGCATGGTTAGAATGGACGCACTTCGTCTTCCTGAACAGCTTCTCTTTAGCCAGCTATCCTCAGGCACCAGAAGCGTTGGTGCTCCTAACCAGAGATTTAAGGATGCCCTCAAAAAGACCTTCAGATTGGTAACTGGGCCACGAGGCAGACTAGTGTGGAGGAGAATGGTTCGTGATGGTGTGAGGTCCTTTGAAAGAAACAAGAGGAAGGTTGAGGAAGAGAGACAAGTCAGACGAAAGGCTGCTGAAGCCCTCAAACCGGAACAGCTTCCTGGGTAGATGCCTAAACAAAACTCATATGGACCGCCATGCTCGTGTCGAGCGGCAGTGATGATGATGATGATGATGATGATGATGATGATGATGATGATGATGATGAAACCCTTTAAACGCTTGAAACCAGTGACTTTAAACAAGGCTGACAATAGCAGTGAAAAATATTGGAAATTGACACTTTAGCCAACATAAAATGATGTTCAACTGCATCTTCGTAACAGCAAAGTCTCTAGGACGGCCTTCTTTTACCTACAGTACCTCAACAATATTATCAAAATTAGGAGCATCCTGTCTCATAGGGATGCTGAAAAACTTCATTATACATTTGTTACTTCTTGTCTGGGCTAATTTAGCTCTACTTTTAAGATTAGGCTTAAAACCTAACTTTTTTGACAAAGTTTAGGGCTGTCTCAGGTGATCCCAAACCATCCCTTAGACATGCTGTTATAGAGCTACACTGCTTGGAGATGCACCACTCCTCTTTGTCCATACATTTATATACCACCATGTCACTAACTTCCTCTTTCCTGTAGTTTGTGTTTTGTCTTCTCTGCCAGCATCTGTCGCTCTGGAGCTTTCTGATCTGTTGGTACTGACTTCTCCAACCTCCTCTGTGCTTATTGTGAATCGTCTGTCTGAATTTTATCTGCTTTCCTTTAAATGTGTATTCTTAACCCTCACCCTAATCAGTCGGGAAAGATGTCCGCCCTCCCTGAGCCTGGTTCTGTGAAACCTGTGCCTGTTTTCACCTTCCCACTGTTGCCAAAAGGAATCTTCACGTTTGTTGGGTTTCTTCCTGTCACATAATATAAAAAGGCCTTTACCATTCTATGTTAGGTAGTTAGATGGTGTATACCGGTACTGGATAAAAACTGAATGGAAAACTGTTTACATTTTGTACATGATTTGGGCCCAGGTAGTGTAAAACAGTTGTCAAGTTGCTTGTCAGTGTAGCAGTTAGTTAAAAGTCACTGATGCAAGGTCAGTCCAATACAAACACATGCATTGTTTAAAGATCACACAAAACTACCAGAGCTGGGAAAAGCCTCCTCATTAAAATCCCACTCCAAACAGAACCAGTGTAAATTTCCACTTCAGAAACTGAGCTTTCAGTCACATTAAAAAAGGGAATGTTTTATGGTGAACATCTTTAAAAGCAGCCTGTACTTAGTTATTACAGGCGTCATCAAAAGCTCTCAGTTACATTTCTCAGCACGTTCGGTTCTTAGAAAGCACAACGACGCCCATCTCTCTCTCTCCCTCCTCTGTTTTCCCACTCATTCCCAGGGTCCTCCCAACCAGGGCCCCGTGCATTCTCAGGCTGAGCGAGTGGTGAAAGTGCAGCCCGACGGTCTACCTACTGCATGCGGTCGAGCGACGAGCCCGGAGGAGGGGCAGAAATAAAGGAGTAGCTTCTCCGCACACTGGTAGTTTTCTCCCATCTCCGAGCAGCTCCCATACATTCCTGGAAGCATGAGGGGAGCTAAGTTCAGCCTGAAGTGGTTGTTACATACCTGCGGCGAACACGTGCCCTTTAATCATAGTCGTGGAGGAGGCGCGCCAGCTTTTGTGACAGTCCTGAATGGGAGGATGAATGCCCTGCCATTCTCACAGCTTGTTATCGAAGCCCGGCTTGTGTAAACTGTGTCCGTCTACCATGCAGTAATATTTACTCAGTTGAAATAAGAGGGAAGTTGTTTTGTTTTCCCCGCTGCAATGTGACCCTTTAGTGTGCCGCCGCTGCCGCCGCCGCCGCTCTTCTTCTTGTTTTCCTTTAAAGAGACAGTCTGGGCCCATAAGTGGACTATAGAAGAATGAGTTTGGAAATTATTCTGAAAGAACTGGAAAATTACTGTCCTGTCCTGCCAAAGCTTTCAAATTCAGTGTTGAGGTAGTGTAGGAAAAAACATCAGCTTGGAAGTTAGTGACCCTGCAAAATGATAAATTTAGCTTGATTGCTATATACAAGAGCTGTGAGTCATAACAAAAATACTTCTTGAAGCGTAGGTCTCCACACGCCGGACTTCTCTCGGCAACACGTGCCTACCAGACAGCTCTCTTTCTGTTGGAGCTTCAAAGTCTTGTGACTGTATTTGATTTTCATATTAAAGCTGCATTATTAATGCTCTTCAGTGAACAATGGATCAAAAAACCAGCATGCAATGTGCAAAGGAATGCTCGAATAATCATTAATATCTGCAGCTCTGCGGAACATTTTAGCATCTGTCAGCTCATTGGATTGATCTTACATGATGGTCATGATTATTGTGATAAAAGACAGATTATCAGTGATGATTATTGATCTTGGGCAAAACATTTTGATAGCACGTTTAAAAAGAGCACTGCCTTCCATGTTGTGTTACATTCCTGCCAATGCACAAATCTTCCAACTAATCGAAATGAGACTGGTCCTGATTCACCCTCTAGAAGCAAAATATAAGCAATATTTGCATTGTGCGACACAGTGGGATAGCATTAGCGCCTTGAGTGATCGGACAAGTTAGTTGTGTTACTTTGCGGTACAGACTCTAGCTCCATGCATTCTTTGAATACGGTTTGTTCTTGCTCAACATCACTTCACAAATCCAAAGTACCCCTAAACAACAGCAGATGACCTGTTTGAGATTCGGCCTCCATATTGAAATAAATTGAAAATAGTACCAGTTGTGCTTCTGAAGAGGAAACATCTTTTTTTTTTTTTTAAAGTATTCTATAGGTGCTCCTAAATAAGCCTTTTGGTGGTGTAGAGGTCGACACATCCTCACCTCCTTGGCAGAAGTAGGACTTGAAGCTCTCTCTTTCACCCTAATGGCTTCCCTTGTGGTGTCGGTTGACCCCATCCTGCCAACATCATGTTGGAGCCTGAAAATGGCTGCACTGGGTTCCTGTAGAGGTCAAAGGCCTCTTCCCCCACAAAGACGTACAGCATTAGGCCTCTGATCAGCTCCTGGAATCACAGTATCTGACAGGAGGTCGAGGGTTCCATCCCCGAGGCCTTTACCAAAAGCAGAGTTGTGCCGGTACTCGTTCTCCTAATGTGTTCCCAGGCCAGATGAGATGTGTAACCTCTCCAGTGAATTCTGGGTTTACTCCCAGATCTGCTAGTTGGGTGTGCTCATAAAAACCTCAAAAGAAAGGCCCCCAAGAGGCATCCCAATCAAACGCCTGCACCATCTTAGCTGGTTCCTTTTGAGGAGCAGTGACCAGCTCTTCGCCTCATCTCAAAAACCTACGGAGGAAACTAATTTCAGCGGCTTGTAACCACAATATCATTCTTTCAGTCTCTACCTACAGCTCATGACAGTGGATGAGGGTTGGAACAAAATGGTCCAGCAAAGTTCTAGCCTTACTGTTGCAGCACCAATATGTCCATCTCAAACTCCATTTTCCAGTCAATCATCAACAAGATCCCAAGAAACTCAAATCCAATTATGGCACTTTTAACTAAATACTAGAGCTGGGACTTTAACGCATTTAATCGCACCTTTCTCTGTTCCCTACTTTCTGGCACATCGGTAACACTGAAGCACACACTCCAGCTGGTTGGTGGCGGTAATGCACCTAAAATTTGTTTGCCAGCCGCAAAGAAGATGCACAGGATACACTGAGTGACGTCAGCGCACAAGAAAGTTTGGTGAACAGTGATGGAAGACAAGACTGCATTGCTTGGCTTGTTGGCCGTAGTGTTTTTTTGCTTTTTTTCTTATCAAGGCCTAATGCTACGAGTCCACAGGGTCGACTTTGCCAAAATTTGCCTAAAGTTGAAGTCAAGTCTAGAATAGAATAGAACTGAATAGAAGAAGAACAGAATAGAACAAAAAACTTTATTGATCCCTTTGGTGGAAACCTCAGGGAAATTGCTGAATTTTAACTTAATGCAAATGAGCTTGCGGGTGACTTGAGCAACAAGTTGTAATGTTGAATATAATGCTGCACTTAGAGTTGGCACTAATCTGTGTAGTCAACAGATAAAAAAATGCACAGATAAATATAGATGAAAAATAAACATTTTTGCTGTTTAAGGTCATGTATGTGTCTATTTATTGATTCAGTTGTCAGCCAAAATTTACTTGAATTGAAAAAAGTTTGCTTATTGTGTCAAATACTGCTATTTGATAAAAATGTGATTAATTACAAAGCCTCTGATTAATGAGATTTTTTTAAATCACGCCCCACCAATACTAAACATAACGGTGGTTGCAGGTCCACCTCAGCCTTCATCCAAGTGAACAACGTTAACAGGACCTATTTTTTATACCGACAACAAAATGCCTGAAATTTCTCCTGGTTGCTGAATTCAGCTGATTAGATCTTTCTTTACTAATGCAATTTTAAAACCCTATCAGTGGGTACAAATATAAATACAACCAGACACTGCAGTGTGGAAAAGCTTGAACATTCAAAAAAAGCTGCTGGGGAGGTTTGAAAGACTTGGATGGCTTTTGGATTTCTTCAATGTGAACCTCTTGGAGTTGAGTCAAAAACATGACATGCAGACTGTTTTGTATTTCTTCATTTCATGGACTTCAGTGATTTTTTTGTTGACATGGGCATTAGCAATGTCAATTCAGCACGAGTAGCTTAAAAGCTGTGTCATGGTTCAGTAAACTGGTTGGACTAAAAGGCACAACTAAGAGTCACAGATGAACAGTTTATCTCTTCAGACAGCCTGCAGGTAAACAAGCAAAGGGGTAAAAGGCAAAGGTGCACTGAGTCAAAAGTCACATTTTTGGCAACAAATCAAAAATGGGGCAGATAATTGGGCAGAAAGAAATGCTGGGAAGCTTTGGCACATGCAGCACAGTGGACAGCGTGGCAGGGAATGAGAGAAACTGGGTCAGTATAAATACTGCAGGAGCTAATGAGGGAATAAAGAGCAGGTGATTAGGCAGGTGTGGGGAATCAGATGACTGGGAATGCCGGGAAAAGCCGAGGTTACTGCCGGGCAGGATCTGAAATGACGGAAGAGTTAATGAATGGAGGGGAAAACAGGAAGAAATTAATAGGATTGTGACACTTAAACCCACATTGGTTGAGTTCATGAGAGGTTTTTGGCTGCAAACAGCCACCTTGTGATGGAAATGACACTGATGAGAGCGGTGAGCCGAAGTAATGATGTAAAAGACATTAAAACCCCCACTCACCATGAATTAAAACGGCAGGCGATGAGAAAGTGAGCAGAGCTCCCACTAGAGAGCCGCAAAGGAGCAGAAATTAATTTTTGCACCTCTTCTGCAGATATTGTATACGAGTGCTGTGCTCTCTCCAACAATGAACTCCAGATAGCTGCAGGGGCCACGTTTATGTTGAGTTCAAGAAAACGCTGGTGAACCTGACTGACAGCGAGTCCTGCGGCACTCTGAGCCTCGAGTCGTTCATTCTCATCACCTGTTGTTGTGAGGTCACGGGGGGCTGGAGCCGATCCCACCAAGCACTGTGCCAGAAGGAAACACTCCAGTCTGGGCGTCATCCATCACGGCTCTTCTTTCTGCTGTACTTGACCTGAATGTCTTTGGATGGTTTTCTAGAAACCTGAGCACCAAGAAAACTCTTCACAGAGCTAAAGCATTAACCACTGAGTCATTCTGACTAAGACTACACGTTTTCACTTGTGTTTAAGTAGATCTAATTTGCCCGTTCTTATATTTGGACAAACCTCTCAGACATCTTTGAATGAAAACTGAAAAACTAAACTTCAGCCATACTAGCAGGTCTGTGAGGCTATAACTTGAACAGCATTGCTTGAAAATTCAATGCTAACATCAACATGCTATTGTTTATCCGGCCTGTTCATATAATG
>NW_007577978.1:351756-355247 GCF_000690725.1 Stegastes partitus
CTGATAACGATCCTGATCATTTGAATCAGGTGTGTTGGAAGAGGGAAACATCTAAAACATGCAGGATTGCAGCCCTCGAGGACCAGGATGTCGACACCCCTGGTCTACATACTACAGATATTTGACTACTTACATTTTAAGCATTCTTGCATCTGCTCTGTGACACAGCCTGCAGTTATACAGTACGCTCATTTTTCTCACGAGTGTTTGCTGCAGCTGAGTCAGTCAGAGCTTTGCAGTTGCACCATGAAGCATTTTTACAAAATCTAGTCAGTGCATACTGTTAATTTTTTGGCAAATTTTCAAACACAACTGGACTTTAATGAAAAACCACAATGTTAAAGTTAGATCTGGTCAGGTGGAATATTACAGATGAGTGTCTGTGAAGAGTCTCAGTCATCCAGGTCATGGTTAGTCTCGTAGATTAATGGTAGAAACTGGACCTGCTTGAGTTTCTTGAAGTCGTTTCACCTCTCATCCAAGAGGCTTCATCAGTTCTGACTGACTAGTTGGGAGATCCAGATACCTATATCCTTTAGGATCCATTAGCATTTAAGTTTAGGTTTCAGCTGCGGGTTTGTTGCTCCTCCCGCTCATTATGCGAGTCATTACTACTCCCCCCTGTCACAATGGGGTTTGTTCAGGTCTTTTGTGGCGAGGTGTGAATGTGGTTTCGTCTTCCTGGGGAGAGTTCTCAGGACTGAATTGTAATATTGAATTGAATACTATTGAATTTACAATTCTGATGAAGCCTCTTGGATGAGAGGTGAAACGTCGTCAAGAAACTCAAGCAAATCCAGTTGCTATGAGTAATCTACGAGAATTACAGATGAGTAGTTCAAAGATCATTTTAAGGTGAAAATCTGATCTGTGTTTTTGGAGTTTCTGGCTCTGATAAATGGTTGATTTTNTGCAATATCATGAACGCAACATAGTCAAAGATCAGAAGAAAACAAACTTTCTTGATGCCAACCGCAGTCAAACAAAACAAAAAACTTTACAGGCAGAGGTGCTTAAAAGCAACTTTATATTCCTGTTCTTATCCATTGGCATAATGATAAAGAAAAGCTACATCATGTGCTTTGTGAATGTCTTATCAGTCATTTCTGACAACAACAAAAAAAGAGAGCTAGAAAGCCATGGGGTATTTCTCACACCACTGTAAACAACATTCACAATTAACAGAAGATACAGAAATTTCCCCTCAACAACAAGCATGACAACAACAAGTAGGCTGAATGTCGTTGGTTTTTGTGGTAATTTGTTCGTAAATCAACCGCCGGACACGTTGAGATCTTAACTTGAGCAGTGTTGTTAAAGCACAACCTGAAACAGCATGATATGTTGTTTTGGACTAATACAAAAAAAAACACAGTGTCCTGTTTCATCAGCAGGAAAGACCGTTCTCATCACGCTGGAGAAAACAGATAACAGCCGCCGGGCGAAACGAGCACCAGGTCAGTGATTCCTTTGATCACATTACAAGCTTGTAAAAAGACTGTAACGATTAAGATCTCTATCTGTCTTTCTCCCTCTCGCTGCACACACTCCCCTCTTTCATACCCTTTGATTTAGCTTTTCCTCTCACGTTCCCAGTTTTCCCTCCACCAGCTCTCTTGATTACACATGATGGACAAATTGTTCTGACTTTGGGGGTATGAAGCAGTCACCTCGTCTCGAGTCACCTGCTGAGATCTGCAGTTGTTGTTGTTGTTGTTTGGGAGCTTGGCAACAGAACTGACTGGGGCTTTGTAGCCTGTTTCATCCCAGGAATCTGTTCGTGTGAGTCTCATGTTCTGCTACAATCGCCTATGTGTGTGTGTGTGTTTGCCCGTCTTTGTATGAGTCTCTGCGTGAGTCTCCCTGCGACTCCTAAAACACACTCTACCCTCATGTTTACAGCGTGTCCTGTTGACCCAGAACAATGAGTTCCTTCACGGCGCGCGGTGACGGCAGCAGGTTCCCACCAGCCGAGCAGCCAGGTTCTCCCTCTCTGGCAGCGGCTTTTAATGAACGCTGGTGGAAAGTCCCCGCGGAGGGCCCTGGGTATCGGAGCAGGAGGCCTCCAGAGTCAGGAGTCGGGCCTCCTGCAGCCCCGAGGGTTAACAACCGAGGCAACACGAGCTAATAAACATGCTTCACTGTAAAGAACACATATAGGTCGAAATAATCACATCAAAGGGCCTTTTATTTCACACTTTTAACAAAAAAAAAAGCTCTTTCTTGTTGCATTTTCTAACTTGAAACTCCCCAAACTAGTTTAAATATACCGTTAAATCACAACTAATTTGGTTGTCAGAACACTTTCCAGCAGACAGCAAGCGGCAAGCGACGTAAAGATTTGTCACCGTAGACGCAGCTCCAAGAAATATTAATAAATCTCAGCCCACAGCGCAGACTGACACAACCGAACCCGAGCCGGCCAAAATGACTGCATCAGACGACTGTACAGTGAAAGCTGCTGAGAGGAAGCTCGCGTACCCACACAGGAAACGGGAGCCAATTCCAGTTTTTTGTGAAAAGAGAAAAAAATGCATTTAATCAATTAAGTTTGATTCATTTTTTTTAGTTGTGGATCAATAATTCTGAATAGATTGAGACTTTATTTAGTGTTACAGCAGCTTCAATCACAGGCCACATGAAGCGTGACGTTTCCAGAAAATACACAGTGTGCAAAATTAAATATCAATCTCACATAAAATAGACGCATGGATCGCTCTCAGAATATATGCAACACATGTATAGAAATAAACATTTGCATTACACGCAAATCTGCACAGCCAGTATTTCATTATGTGCATGGAAGGATATCAAAGATTATTTCGCGTATTATTCCCCCAAAAGTCAGCCCCTGCATAATAAGTGGGAACATGTTTTCTGCGATTTGGCCGAACTAATCCTTTCACTGCTATCCTGAGCTCAGCACTCCGTTTCCATCCATCCGTTCGCTGTAACCGCTTTATCCCGCAGAGGCTCGCGGGGGGGCTGGAGCCTCTCGCCGGCTAGCGCGAGAGGCGGTGTGTAGTCTGTCGCTTGGCTGCCAGCAGACAGACAAGCGTGCATGCGTGCTCACAATAACGGGCAAATTTTAGAATCACTGATTAACCTGTTTTTTGAAGGAAGTCGGAACACCCGCAGAAAAAAAAAAAAAAACCCACCCAGGCTGCTGCAGGTTTGAATCCGGAGGCTTCTCGCTGGGAGGCCGCCGAGTTTAAACCGCCGTGCCGCCTGCGCTCCATTCCTAGGAAGTTTGAAATCATGTGTGCAACTGAAAGTGCAATGTTAGCATGATCCATAGAGCCACAACAGCCACACGCATTGGAAATAGGACAAGTTGAACCAAACTAAAATTATCTTTTAACCCTCTGAACACAAGGCAGTTGCTGCTGTCACATTTTTTGCTCACTGTGGACTCATTTGTCACTGCAGTAGAAAGTCCTGCACCTCTATGGAAACAGGACAACCAAGACGAGAGCTCAAACATGTCTTAT
>NW_007577978.1:356458-367242 GCF_000690725.1 Stegastes partitus
TACATACAGAAGCCTGGACGCTGCACACATTCAACAGCATGCACTTATGCAAACTCATGCATACAAATGACCACATGTCCTTATGCGAGGGGTCAGCAGCTCGGACACACAGAGAAGTAGTGTGAAGTGTAGTATCACTGGCGGTGGTGTGATGTCTCTCTTCTTTCCTTGTCTCGGTGCTGCCGCCTGTGTGGGTGCCACCCACCCACCCATCTGTGCCCATCGGGGCCCGAGGGCCCAGAGTCCATCTGGCATCTTCCTCTGTGTCTGTCGAGTTGTCACCTACGACGGCCACCACTGACAGCCTTAAAGTGCCAGCGCCGCCGTTCACAGTAACACACAGTAACACAGGAAAAGGCCACGGACGCCGTGACCTCGGCTTCAACTCTCGGGGTTTGTGTGCGTTGCGAACTTATACGCTGAAAATACAATTAATTATCGAGTAGCTGAGCAGAGCTGGAGGAGATGTACCGCCACATTTCAAGGCTTCAAAATTGGGTTTAAAGTGGCAAAACATAAGGACAGAAGTATAGCAAAAAAAAAAAAAAGTTCAAAAAAAAAAAAAAATGCAAATGTGATCAACAGAATGTCTTTTGAAACTTAACTCAGAAAGTCTTCTTGTATCACCCTCCAACTGTCTAGCGCCACTGATGCTAGTTTCACAGATGAAAGAGGTTACATAATTACACCATGGCGGGAGGTTATTTAAAGGAACAGTCCAGCATTTTGGGAAAAACACTTTTGCTGAGAGTTACATGGGAAGTTTTATGGCACGCTCATGCTTAAATATGAAGCTAGAACCAACAAGTGGTTAGCTTAGCTTAGCATGAACACTCAAAACAGTGGGAAGCAGCACGTCGTTCCTGGTAAAACTAGAACTCATTCTGGCATCTTGGATTGTTGCATTCATCAAACTAATATAATGTGCTAATTATGGACAAAGCTAGTGGCTCCTTATATTCTTTCAATCCTTATGCATGCTAAGCTAACTGCCTGCGAGCTCGAGCTTCATATTTAGACAGTCTTTGGTATTGCTTCAGGTAGGCAAAAATAAATATATTTTTGCGACTGCTTACTGAGCGCAACATGAAATGTTTTATACGACTCTCATGTAATTATGAAGCTAGAAACAGCAGACAGTTAGCTTAGCTTAGCATGAACCCTCAAAACAGCGAGATCAGTGCATAACTACTGCTAACGCTACAACTCATTCTGGCATCTTGTTGCAAGACTCAAACAAATATAATGTGCTAGTTATTGACAAAGCTAGGCTAGCTGCTCCTAACTTTATTCCAATTGTATACATGCTAAGCTAACTGCCTGCGAGCTCTAGCTTCATACTTAGGTATTTAGGCTTTAGAGCTACAGCTTGGCATATCTTCAGGTAGAAAATAAGAATGATATATTTTGGACTGCTTGCTTATTTTGCGGAAAGCTACATGAAAAGTTATGTAGCACTGTCATATCTAAATATAAAGCTGGAAACAACAATTGGCTACCGTAGCTTAGCATAAACACTCAAAACACAGGGGGAATGGCACACAATTTTCTTGAATGAATCAAACAAATGTGCTAATTAGTGACAAGGCTAGGCTAGCTGCTCCTAACCTTCTCCCAGTCTTAATGCATGCTAAGCTAACTCCCTGCTAGCTCTAGCGTCAAATTTAGACACGAGACCTGCTTCTTAAAATGTTAGCAACTGCTTTGCAGAATAATTAATACATTAAATACCATAAATACATTCTTTACTAAAGTGGAATTGAAATTTTAGGAACTATTTACAGTTGTTTGTGTGTCTCTGGTAGAGTTTTGTTCCAGATACAACTGAGAAAATGACAACAATGAAAACAGAGATGAAAGAAATCGTGCTAGCATTGCAGAAATGCCAAGTGAGAAAAGATTGATGCTGCTTCTTTTAATACTTTTACACACTAGACCTTGGCACATTTTCAGCTAGGAAGAAAATGTCATATATTTTGGACACCAACTATTCCAATATTCCCTGGCTGCCAACTAAGTGGCAGTGACGGATGATATTAACCAGCCTGTGGGATCAGACGCCCAACTGAAGGAGACAACAGTGTAGCATATGCCCCGCTACATTTAATGAGGATTTCACGGTGAGGACTATAGTCTTCATTCTGCAGGCAGACGGGATTCTGATGAAGACAAGTTGACGGTCATTTGCATGTCAAAAAAGCCCGGAGACACAAAGACAATGGAGGATTACGGGGGATGCGCATTGAAACACAGATGTCAATGTACTGAGCCCATCACCGGTGATCATTTATAGCTCTGTGCTTCATCACAGCGTGTTGCAGAAGGCCATGTGAGAAGTTTGATGAAGTTCTCTGTTGATTAAAAGAGGCGTCTCCAGCTGTTGTACGTCTGGATGTTATCGGGTTTTATGTAGCAATTAACGACATTAAAGAATCAGTTATATCTCTCAATTAGTGAAGAAATCCGAAAGATGCAGAGCCTATACTTTTTTTTTTTTATTGTCATTGATTGCATCTAATTTTAGAACTATATTTACACTATTAAACTTGAAATTAAAATTATTTAAAAAAACAAAACGTAACTGTCATCTAATAAATAAAAAGTAAATATTTGAAAAAAAAATTAGATTAAATTTACGAATGCATTTTAACGAATTTTTATTATTTTAAAAATCTTGAAAAATTTAAATGTTATGGTTGTTCAGTTACAGGTTTTTATTTTAAATTGCACATGTAAATTCAATGTATATATATTTTTATAGATATTTCTGTGTATTTTGAAATCAAATAAAAATACACTTTTTTTTTTTTTTTTTTTTTACAGTGTAAATGAAGCTTGATATCACTATGACGTTTGTATTTTCTATATGCAGCTCGAGCCAGTGTAGCTCTGCGTAAGATTGGAAACTCTTGTCTGTTTAATCAGTTTACCTCTTTGGTATGTTTTGTATTACATGACATAACTTTGTTTGACTTTGGCATGACATTATTTAAAAAAATTTAAAAATCCAAGAACCCTGGCATGTACTGTATACGGTCAGAAGAATGCAGGATGGCTGCTTTAAATGCCTCGACTCCTCTGCTCCGTACATCAAGACGTATACTCCAAGTGGTAATTAAAAAAAAGAAGAAGAAGAAAGCCTACTCCTTTTTCCCAAGCACATAAATCAATCCCTTCATCATGAATTAGATCCCTGAGAAGATTTAGGGACCAGCTGTCTTATGAAGTCTTCAAGTGCCCATATGTCTCCACTCCAGTCGAGTTGGAAGCAGCCAGTCAAGTAAAATTGGCCATGTGTAGGCGTGCGGGTGAGCGTTTGAAATTGCTTTTTTTTTGTAAAGAAGAATAATGATTTTCGTTGTGAGATCTTAGAAAGTAGGGGTGCTTTCTTTTCTGTCAAATCTGAGCATTAAAGGCTGCAGATGTTTTACATGGAGATGGGAGAAAATGCTGTATGATTACAGGTGAAGCGTGGTGGCGCTGACTCGCCACAGGGGGCAGCACCTCCTCAGATTATTGCTCACTCCTGCTTCCTGGAAACCTTCCACACACAAACACAGCATCCCCGCCGCTGTTACTCACAGCCTTCCCGAGTCCAATGACTTTTGCAAACGGGGGGCATAAAATGGAAAAGCAATTAGTTGTATTTCACAGAGTGCACGTATGTAAATGTGTTTGATGATGCATAACATCCCTACTCTCTTTTATTCCCCCCCTCCTCCGACATGAAAGCATCACTCTCTCTCTCCTCACCTGAGCTCTGGAGGCACATCTGTCTCTTATTAGCGCCTCGGTTGCAGCAGGTTGTCATCCACTTAACGGCTCCTCTGATGTTTGTCTTCAGCCACACCGACAGTCCTGTCACGTGCAGCATTGTTGTTGTTATTACTATAGGCGGTGTAACCGTATCGGACATGTATATGAAGGCCCGCCCGGCCTCGCCCCCCGAGGGAGCTACTGTCAGCCCAGATGAGCGATATTGGCTCAGGGTTTCATAAAGGTGTTCATTTAACAGCTACTGTGATGCGCTGCAATAACATTGTTGTTTTTAAAGCCACGATTCGAAAATGATCAAGACACCAGACTTTTTATTTCTGTACATAAAAATGGGTGTTTAATTGAAACTTTTTGTATCAAAAAATAGCAATATCCATCCTTCACAGCCACAAGTCACACAGCTAAACTGAAAAAAGGTTCTTCCAATGTGAGGCTATGTGACAACTATGAAAGCTGCTCCACCTGTTGTTTTAGCTTTCCATAGAACTCAAATTAATCTCGACAGTACAGAAACTAGGTGGATCTTCTCCCGGGTACTTAAGCCATTCAACATTACCAACAGACTTTTATTTTTTATGTTTTTTTAAAATCTTAAAGTAGTTAAATAACATTCAAATGCTCTTTTTTTTTCAAATTTAAGTAAACGTTTTATTCTGCTTTACATCAACTGCTTCAGTGCATCCTCCACATCTCAAAAAAAAAAAAAAAAAGTCATGTCGAAATGTAAAAATAAGTTATAGGAATGCAAACCAAAGGCCAAGTAGGATATGCAAAAAATTTTCAGGGGAGATTTTTTCTTTTTTTTAAGCATAGACAATAAATAAATAAATAACCACAGAGTGTGGAATGTCTACATGTTTACGAATAAATTAAATGCAAATGGGGGAGAAAAAAAAAAAGTACACACACAAAAAGAGAAAAAAAAAATACACGCTGTACAATATTTGTTGAAAAAAAAAAAAACAGAAAAAAAAAAACATAATTGAGTCCATGAATATTGCATTGATTGTGCATTTCACACCCCAAAACCCTGAGGGAGGCCAGGGGCGGGGGCCATGTAGTGTCAAAGCAGTGAGATGGCGGGAGGCAAAAAAAAAAAAAGAGGGCTTTAAAACCCTGCAACAGGCAAGAAGGAGGAAGGGGGGGAGGAGATAGGGAGGAAAAGGAGGTGGGGGGGGAGGCGGAGGAGGAGGTGTGTGTGTGTGTGTTGACATTTTGTAGACATTCAGAAAAGACAGGATCCAGTTTCCAAACACCTGTTCAGGCTATAGAGTGAGTGAGCAGCGTTAAAGAGAGCGACACAGAGTTTGAGTCGAGTGTGTTTCAAGTATTCCATTGTCAGGAAGAGCCCCCACCTCCTTCTCCTCTCCTGTCTGACTCTAACTTAGCCTCTTGGCTGGAGGGGCTGGTTGGCTTACAGTGATGGAGACAGGCGAGTGAAAAATAAAACCGTAAAAACAATAATAATAATAATAATAATAAAAAACAAAACAAAAATAAAACGCCCCTTCCATCACGGCACAGACAACTTAACCGCCACGCCGCGGGCAAATCCCAAAAAAACAAGAGTTGTTGACGAAAGCCCCCAGAAAAGCAGCTTTCCAAAAAAAGGCACTCCAAAATCAAAATTAAAACATTTAAATAAAAAGGTTTTCTCCAAGCTCTATGAGAGCAGCCATGTCTGAATAGGAGGGCCTTGCCAGCTGTGTATACCAGCCTAGTAACAAAACAAGTTTAAAAGGGGGAAGGGGGAAATAAATAGTGCTGGTAAGACCGCCCATACAGCAAAAAATGTTCCCCAGTAGGAAACAAGTAGAATCAACTGAAAGGAAAAAGAAGAGGGGATGGGGGGAATAAGATAAAGAAGAACAAATAGTAATAAATTAGAAATTCCCTACAAAAGAGGAAAATTAAAGTACATTTCTCTTGCCGGGCCAAGCTGAGTCAAGCGCCCGACCGATGACGGGCCAGTTGGGCTACAGGCTGCTGGCCGTGAGTCCGTATCACTCCCTCCATCCCCACCCCATCTTTCCTCAGAAAGTCTTTTCAGTCCGTCAGAGCCACGCTCAGAGGCTCTCCTTGCTCGAGCTTGTGCTTGACGAAGAGTCTGTGTCGATGGTCCTGAGGCGGATGTCACCAGCCACGGGCTCCTCTGGTGACTTGGGTGATTCTGCCGTCGCCCTCATCCAGGGGTGGTCGCAAATCTGCTCCAGGGTGGGCCGGTCTGAGGGCCGCAGGGCCAGGCACCATTTGATCAGCTGCTGGCACTCTGAATGAGGAGAAGGAGACAATATTGAAGATAAGAGTGTACGAACTCGTGGGGTTCTGTCTGTGCTGCATATGATTCAGTCTATAATGTCCTGGTGAGGAGGCAGCAAAGGCTGTCTTTCATTGAGTTACATGACTGGGGGTAACCAGGGCTTTGAACACAGGAGGGAAATCAAAATAACCCCCCCTAAAAAATCCCAATTCTAGTTACAACTGTTAAACCTGCCTACCCATATAAACTGATTCATGATAGGCAGTGGATTTTTGGGGGCTGTACCACTAATCATGGCTAGAGGGCAACAGAGTCACCTCATGTGTTATGCATGTTGTTGTGGTTGACTTACCAGCTGAGATCCTCCTCCTGAAATACAGTCTCCCTCTGAGGATCTCCTCGTCCTGCTCAAAGGGGATGTCTCCACACACCATGTCGTACAGCAGCACGCCTAGCGACCACACCGTCGCAGAGCGCCCATGGTATCTATGGAAGCGGATCCACTCTGGTGGGCTGTAGACTCTTGTACCTGTGAGAAAAAACAGTGACAGAGAAGAGGTGGGAGGTGAGTGTGTGGAGTTGTGAAATGTAGTATGCAGCAGCAGTGACGGGGAGCTGAACATCAAAACACAGGAAGAGATCCTGAATACACACAGTGATGTGTCTGAAATAGCTGAGTCATAGTAGAAATGCTTTCCATCTTCCCTTAGCCACAAAACACAAACTGGTGACCTGCCTCCTCCCTCCCTCCCACCCTCGCTATCTCCCTCCTTTCTTTTCCTTGCCCCCTCCCTCTTAGAAGGAGGAACTTGGATACCAGACAAAAAAAAAAAGCAATGTGAGCCCATCACGTGAACAGTCGACTTGGGTTTCACAACAAACAGATGTTACGTGGCACTGACCTAATATCCACAAACTGCAACTGTGAGTCAAGCTGCACTGACAAAATAACAGCAAAGCACACTGCATGTCACAAGATGTGGATGAATCACGGATTAGATATTTAAATAGCAAAAATAATAATCACACTAAAAAAGACAGGCGATCAATAGGATTTATGAGCTGTGAGTCATATCTGCGAATTCACTGGGAGGTTTTTCATTTAGCACACGAACATCCTTATTAATAAAAAAGCCTCTGGGCGAGGAAAACCCTCCACCAAAAACAGACCACTGCGTCACAGCCTTGTGAACGCCTCCATATCTGAATATAGCACAGCGGAGCATCAAGGGCAAACACAACGCAGCCCACACGGAGATGTATTCACAAAAACAAATCGCAAAAATCCAGCCCGGCGACACCCCAAAAAACAGCGACTAATGCGATAAAAAAAAAAAGGCGGTGCACGGAGAGGGCTCGCTTACCATCGAAATCGGTGTAGACTGTGTCCTTGAGAATCGCCCCCGAGCCAAAGTCAATAAGCTTGAGCTCCCCGGTGCGTAGATCCACAAGCAGGTTTTCATCTTTGATGTCTCTGTGTACTACACCGCAGCTGTAGCAGTGTCTGACCGCCTCCAAAACCTGGCGGAAAAAGCCCCGAGCCGTGTCCTCGTCCAGGGCGCCCTTCTCGGTGATGAAGTCGAACAGGTCCTTGACGAGCTCCGGCCTCTCCATGACGATCAGCCAGCCGTCCGCGCGCTCGTAATAGTCCAGCAATTTGATAACTCCGCGAAAAGACGAGCTGACCTTCTTGAGCAGCAGGATCTCCAAAGGCACCATAGCTCCGTTCTGTAGCGGCAAAACACGAAAAAAAAAATATAATGAATACCCACAGCCGCGTCCACAACACGGAGCACCCCCACCCAGAGACAGCCGGGCGGGAGGGGGGTGGTGTAGGGGGGGAGAGAGACCAAAACAAACACACGGATACTTACAATCGTGCCCCACTCCGTCACCCTCTCCTTCGCTACGTGTTTTACAGCAACCTAAAACAAACACAAGAGAGAAAGAGGGGGAAAAATGAGCATAAACTGCGTGGAAAGAAAAGTGTCCGTTTGGAGACGCATGCAGGATCAAAACAAGAGCCCGATCCCCGGCCACGTCCTTACCGGTGCGCCATCTGAGATCCGGCTGCCGGCGTACACCGTCCCGAAGCCTCCGCTGCCCAGCACCGAGCCCACTTGGTAAACCTTCTCGAAAGGCTCCTTCTCCACTTTAACTGTAGGGAAAAAGTGAGAAAACCGTTCAAGTTTAAAATTTTGTCCTCACAACCAAAACCGCCGAGGTCAAGTAGCGTTAGCCGGTCAGGGGCTAAAAACAAAACCGTTAAAAAGAAGAAGGGGGCAACCTACCCGGCTGGAGCTGTATCTTCACTGGTAGATCCATACTTGAGGGATTGCAAATATGCGAAAATGAACCGAACTTTGACAGCAACATATTCGAGCTAAAAAGCCGGTGTTAGACGATTTCAAGCCGTTGACACTCAGTGGAAGGAGGAGAGGGAGAAGCGGCCGTTAAGTACGAAGAAGGAGGCGCAGTTTTAAATGGAGCTGCGGGAGAATTGATAGTCCAGCAGTGGTGCGCTAACTCCGCCGCACCGCGCCCGTCAAAGTCGTGTCACGACCGCCAAGTCGTACACCGTTTCCCGAAAACCGGCATCAAAAACGACTTGTTGTGTGTCGATTCAAAGTATCTCCGACGGTAAGAGTCCTCTTAAGTAGTTAAAAAAAAAAAACAGAAGAAGAAGAAGAAGAAGCCGAACACTCCGGTGTGTACAGTCGCCGTATCGACGGATGAGTGCGTTTAAAGGGCCTCAGCGGCGTGTTGTTATCCTGAAGAGTGGCCGCTGTCTGAGCTTTGGCGCGATCGTCCAAAGCCAATATTTTGACGCGCAGTAGGACTATGATATCCCTCCGCCGCCAACACAAGTCGACACTTTTTCTCAAACTCCGCCACGAAACCGAGATTTACCCCAACATGCGAGTTCACACACAACCGCCAGACGCGCGTTTTAAATATAACAAACTTTTATTACAGATTACCCTCGAAATGACCATTTCCCCCGCGCACTACTTTCTCATAGTACGAGACGCCCAAGAATCCCTTGTCTGGAAGCTTTGCGCTGTGTTCACTATCGACTCGCGGGCGTCGACCAATCAGGTGCCGTCTATAAATACCGTGTTTCTTACTTGGGCCAATCAGAGTGAAGTTATTATATTAAAGCAGGCGTTTGAGCGCACGTGGCGGCAATTCTGATACGTCCTCTGCCCTCCCCTCCGCTCTGCAGCTCTGCAGACAGACAGAGACATACACAAAGTGTGGTTGGAGGGGAAAGTTCAGCGCAGAAGCGTTGCTCACCAGCTATTGATGAACTTTACACTCTGTTATAATAATTGGAGTGACTCTACATCTAGATAGCACCTATAAAAATAGAGTTTGCAAAGTGCACTGACAGAGAAGCCAAGAAAGGAGGATACTTAGGAGGACAATACTACAACAGGAAAACCAGTCAGGCCGGAAAAAAAAGCCCAAAGCCACACTGATTTCAATATAAATAAACCCATACGAGAATTGTAATGTAAGAAACCTGCAAAAAAAACTAGGGAGGAGTCAGTAAAAGAAACTCACTTGCATTGTTTACCTTGTGTTATGCAACCCTCCACAACTCACAGCCCTTAAAACTCACTTTATTATTGTAATTGCTGACAACAATGAGCTCAGTCTTAGAAATTAACACATGCATAGGGCTGTAATAGTAATAATAATACCTTTTATTTATGCGGCACCGTTTAAAAACAAAGGGCTTTTGCATAGGAGTCAAAAAAAGGAGGCTCCTCTAAGAGGTACATACTCAACAGAAAGTCAGCCAGGCCAGACAGAAAGAGAAAAAAAGACCAGAGATAATGAAAAAATGCTACATTTCAACCACCAATTGATGCAAATTAAACAATGAAAGCACCAAACATGCCATGCCATATGAAAGGACAGAAAAAAAACGTGCAAAATAAAATTAATCAATAGAATGAGACTTTAAAAAACAATGAAACTGCAAAAATGAGTATAAAAGAATAAAAAAAGAGACTCACTTGTGTTGTTTGTTTACTTTTTGTTCTGCAATGTTCTGCAGAATTGACAACACTTAAAGGTGACTTTATTATTGTACGAACTAACACCAGCGATCTGAATCTCAGAAACACGTGCACAGGCCGCAGTAGTAATAATAGTACCTTTATTTATGTAGTACGTTTCTAAATATGAATTTCAAGGTGGTGCACAAAGTTGACATTAACATATGGGGGTGAAATATATCAAAGAAAAGAAAATCAATAATAAAGGCAATGCAATTGGTAAAAACAAAGACAGTAAAATACATGAATGATGATGTTCAATATGCAAAATTAAACTCAAATAAACACAATAAAACCAGACGAAGATGATCCAAAACAGTCAGAATGTTTCTGTCAAACATAAGGAGTCCAACGATCAGATAGTTGGCATCTGGAGGCTTGTAACTCTCTGAAAACAAGCAATAAAATCCTAAAATCAATTCTAAACCAGACTGGTAGCAGCCAGTGAAGACCAGCAAGAACCAGAGTCATGTGGTCGCTTCTACTGGAAGGAGTGGAAAGCAGAGAAGCAGCATTTTGGATTAAGTGAAGGTAAAGTTTCTTTTACTTCTACTGGAGTAAAGTGTGTTACAGGTATGGAGTCTGTAGGTGGTAAAAATAAGAAAGATGATAGTTAATATATTTGTTTAATCTTTATTTTACCCTGTAAAGTGTCGGTAATTCTGATTAAAATGTCTTTT
>NW_007577978.1:368094-381374 GCF_000690725.1 Stegastes partitus
CTAGATCGACATTTGTCACATTTCTGTGCAGGAGTAAGCTGATCAGTGACGACAAACATGGAGGACAGCTGTGATGGAGGTATCAGCGGGGACACGGCGAGGTGTTAAACCTCGCAAGTATTTCGGGTGACACTTATCACGAATCTGCTGGCTGTGATTCTACATCAGCGCTTAAGTGAAACTGTAAACGCTGACTTCAGCGGCCTCCGTGCGTACATCTGTACGGGAGTGGGCTGCGCTTGTGGTCTTATTTCTTTTGCGGGTCAGTTCAGGACGACGTTCATGCTGGAGTCTGAGAGTGGAAGCAGTTAAAAAGTAGTTGGAGCAGGCAAAAAAGAGAAAAAAATGGGATCTGAGCATTAAATTGAACGCTTAGGGGTGTAAATGCCGCCAAAATACACTGATCTAAAGAATATAATGAGGCCAATATAATCCAAAACATCAGCACCCAGAATGGAGACCAGACGGTTGCTGAATGCAAAATTTAATGAGTGTCCGAGAATGACTCACTACTAGTGTTTGAAGGATAATGATCATACATGAGAACGCTGCGTCATGCTTTGACATGTAAACAAAACAGCACGATAACAGGAACAGCCCACGAAAACACAATAATCAGACGGTTTGTGGAGCCAGCTGTCCCATTTCAGGAGATACACTTTTCCAGTTTTACTGTTACACATCTGACCTTGGCTCTCGGTGAACTTTCCACTTTTTATCTCGTGCTACTCTGATACACTCTGTGTGCATGTACAGAAGCATCAGAGCGTTCCAGGGAACGTTATCTCGCTATAGGCCTGCCGACCGCAAAGTTATGTAAATGTGCAAACACACACAGGCAGCATATGAGAACACAGTAACAGCCTGTGGGCTAACCCGCAGTGATGCTCTGCACTCACTAATTCATGCTCATTTTTGTATGTTGTCTTTGCAGCACGGTAACGTATGAACAGGTTAAATTTAAAAAAGTTAACTGTTCTCCTGAAGGAAATGTGTCGAGGCCACGTAAATGACACAAGCATTTGCATTTTAAGGGACGTACTACGATGCACATGCATATTTGTGGCATATTGAAGATGACAAAGGGTCGATTTGCTTTTATCTTATAAATATTTGCATATGAGTTCAATGGTTTATCGCATGATGCTTCAAAGAGGATGCACCAGCGTTAGCACCGAGCTATTCCCTGCAGATGCACCTTCCACCTCTGCTGCATGATCATTCCGTGGTATATTTTTAGAAGCATTGTGCCTCTAACTTGTACAATTTGAAGTACAATGAAGCTCCTTTTTATTCCAATATCTTTTGCACATTTCCTTACGTGACCTCCCACAGTCTAAACAGATCAGCACAAGTGAACTGGAACCTGCACTTATGAGTTTGTTTTTTTTTCATCTTTCCAAACTTGTCTGTCCTCATTTGTACTTCTTTATGGGGCGTCATTCCTCATGAAGTCATGTGCAGAGCTGAAAAATGGTACGTATGTGCCACTTTGCGCCATAAGCAGGTGCAACAGGTGGACCAAAATAATACTCAGCGTATCTCTCGGCGTGGTATGTTCTCCACGCGTGTATGCAAATGGAGGTGGAATGATAGTAAGCCGGGGTGTTTACGGCCTTTCTCCTAGTGTATGCTGGGACAGGATCCAGCAATCACATGATCCAAGGTGTGAAAAGGATATTAGGGACAGATAAAAATAATTATCATGGTCCCTCCAAAACAACTACTGTTATGTGTTAAGTAAAGCTCATAAAAGACAAAGTGTGTCGCTTTTGGATATTTTTTTCTACTACTTCCACCCTATAATCCCCATAAGTGGATGCATTTACCACACAGTATGGATCTCCAAATCCTATTATCCTAAGTATTACTGCATGTATAGACAAATCCAGGCTTTGCACAAGAACAAGGACCAGTTGACCTATGAAGTATTCATGACTGCAATCATTTTTTTTTTCCCTCTCCTGGCGGCGTGAACCAGTTGAAGCGAGGTAGTCGGCAGTTAGCCAACCAGGCGTGCTAAAAGCAGAAACACAGACAGCTGTTTCGCCGTGGTTTGATACCAACGCGTGCTATGCAGTTGTTGACGGCTCTCGTGGGAAATCATCATCAGGGCTTTTTATTTATGTTCACCAATCATTTGATCTGAAGAGAGACTTAAGACGGGGGGGCAGGAGAGAGCAAGAGAAAAAACGGCCTACAGAAGAACCCTGTAGGGTTTTGCTGCCTCTTTCTTTTTCCTCAGCGTGCCTGGGATGCCTCCCCGTTTTCATTCGCTCTAATTACTCCTTCGGCAAACTGTGTCAGCGAGCGGAAATAGTTTTGATTGGGGGGGTCCGGCCGCGTTTGCATCTGTAATTTGGCGGGTTTCATTTGGGGACTCGTGAAAACCTCTGTGAGCCACATTAGAGCCTTCGGGGGGTCAGCTAAGGTTATTTTTAGCTCCATCGCGCAAGGCCGGTGGTGGCCACATCGTTTTGGTAAGCCGCTGATTGAAATCGATCTAGCTTGGTCGAGCGGGCGCTCTCTGCCAGGGAACTCTGAGGGACTGAATTTGTCACGTCTCGTGCTGGGGTTAGGAGTCCTCAACATGAGACGTAGCTGTACTATGTTCTCTGCCGGCAGTGTCCTCATGTCGGGGTGAACTGCCCCGAAGATTGAATCATACAAGAATCGTTTGTGTAAAAAAAAAAAGCCCTAGATCTTAAATAATTTCGTACAAGAAGGAAATAACGTGACAAAATATGAACAAACCCTTAAGGCACAGTCACACGAGGATATAAAAGAGTATCATTAAATTATCATAGCTAATAAAACCGCATTAAACACTACTACTGTGTATTCACTGGGGCATCAGAGGAGGAGTTGGCTACAGCAGTGTGGATTAATGTCCTTGGGCCTTCAGTGGGATATCTAAAAGCAGCAGAATAGTAAACACAATGCACTGAGAACAAATACGTTAAGAATACAGGCATCAAAATACAACTATTTTCCTCACAATCCTCTGAGAGACGCTGGTCCATATCCTGAACCGGTTAAGGCCACTAGTCATATGTGTGCAGCCAGGTTGCTGTATGGATTACTGTCTGGACTCAGCGTTATGTAACAATGTCAGGTCCCTGCTCGGCATGGTAATCTGGCAGCCACATTGCATAACTGTTCATTAGTTCTCTCTGCACATTCCCTCACACCTTCGCTTTCACACTTGTTTTACATACACCGGTCAGACACAATACTGAAACCACCTGAGTGATGTTGTGTAGGTTCCAATTAGCAGCTCTGAAGGTGTGCAGCGGTACCGAGATGTTCACAGCAAGTTGTGCAAGTTGCTTGATCAAATTAAGATCTGAGGAGGCCAAGACAGCTCCTTGCCCAAAGAGGCGACAACCAACATGGAGTACCTTTGACATGAAGGGGTTAAAAGTGGTTTGCAACCATTTTTTAGGTAGGTAACTGTTTAAAAAAAAAAAGAAAAGCTGCCATCTCTTCCTCGTGAAAAGATTATGGGATTTATCAAACCAGGTCACCTTCCTCCATTGCTCCATGGTCCATTTTTGGTGCTCCAGGATCCATTTGAGGAGCTTTCGGTGACGTAAAACGGTCAGCTCCATGGCTGGAAAGCCCCGAAACAGCTATTTATGCTACAACCAGTGCACATGGTAGCTCTTCTGTGATTCTGCAGAAGAGCTATTATGTGCATCAACATGCCTTCACCAGTTGCCCTTCCATGGACCATTTTCCAACACCAACACCAACCACTGCATACAACACCCAACAATTCCCGCTATTTTGGAGATGCCCTAACCCATTTTCAATCTAACCCGTGTCAAAGTTGCTCAGATCTTTACACTTTACCCATTTTCCCTGCTTTCAACGCATCAACTTCAAGTGCTGACTGTTCACCTGCCGCCTCATACATCCCTCATCTTGACAGGTGCCACTGCAACAAGATAATCGACATTCTTCACCTCACCTGTCAGAGGTTTCAACGTTGCAGCTCATCAGAGTGTATGCACGCCAGTTTATACAATATACAGCTGAATATTCACCCCAGATGCACTCCACCGTTAACACAAAGAGCGACAGTGTTGGGTCATAGCCTGCTTGTATGCAGCTGGGGGTGCATGTGTGTGAATTTGTGCACACAACCCGCAAGACAAGAAGTCAACGGAGGACAAGGCGAGGAGTGAAACATGGTAGATTTTATTAGATTATTTTCCAAGATGTATGAACATTTCTTATCAGCTTCTGGATTTTATTTTGATGAAACAAAAATCGAACATGACCCGGAGTTAAGCTCGTGCTCATCCTTCTTAATGTGACACAGATATCATGTGTGCCAGCTCAGTGATGCCCTCCGTGATCGTACGACTTGTGAATAAGCTGGTGAACTGTGCAGACCCACACACACACACACGCTGTGCACAAATGAAACCGTACAGCTACTCTTTTCTGCTGCCAACCACTTTCCCCCTCATGAAAAACATCCATATTAGCCTAGCTCCGTCGTATCGGAGCCCTCTATCTTCTGTGTGCATGTGGTCAGTGTGTATGTGCGCAAGTGTTTACATAAATACAGCAGGAGGGGACAGAACAGGCCTCAGGGCTGGTGTAGGAGATTTCATAAAAACAAATCCCATTTGATCATTTTGGATAGGAACAAGCTTTTATTGTGTTAGTTCAGGTTTTGGGTTTGGGTTGGCCTTTGAGTAGTCCATGTAAAAAGGCTGGCACGCTGCCCGACGCAGAGCTAAGGCAGTAAAATGTTTTGCAGTAGGAAAGATTAGCACAGTTTTGATGGCAAAATTCAAAACAGGTGCTTTGTTTTCACCGCTTTCCCACTAATGGGGTCTCCTTAGGCGACCATATGGATACAATTTCAGCTATCAAAGCGACAAAGCCAGTTTTACCCGACAGTTGACATGAAGGGTTTGCATTCCAAATGGAGTTTTCGCGTCTTATCCTCATTAAGCGATTGTTATTTACCGGTCAATAATCACATTTAAAGTCTATTGCTCAAACCGTTTTAGAAATCCTTTCCCCAAGCAGTTGCGTAGGTAGTTAATCCTCAGCAACAGAACTGGCTCATATACTGTCCTCACACTGTATATATGAAAGTTTTTAACTAAGTACCCCACTTCCCTTGAGTGACTTGATCCATTTAACTGCCCATCCCTGTCTTAAGAGGATACTGAGACCAAAGCCTTAAATCCCCCCCGGCCTATGACCCCAGAAGGGGTGGGCAGCAGGGCCGAAGACGCTCCACAGAGCTCTGATTGTACTCTGCATTCTCAATATATAACTTTAATTAGCAGAATCAAGGCACCCTTTGACTGATTTCCAATTTTAAATATGTACCAATCTCCACAGAGGGGATGTGGATAGAAAAGAAACAGATGATTTTTAGAAAAAAAAAAAGAGAGCTGCAGTTCAACATCAGGGCGACGTCCTTGCTAATTTTGTACATTCAATTTAGAATATTTTGATATGGACCAAAGACAAGGTGTCCCCTGTCTGACACTGGGAGGAATACTCAAGGGCAGCACAGAACCGAAATGCAAGAGAAGAATGCGGTTTTATGATCTGCCATAGCAAATGAACAGCGAACATTTTGTTCTGTCTAATATCTTTCATTCATTGCATGTGGAACTATAGTGAAAATATAGTTGACGAGGTTAAAGTACAGGCTGTGAGAAACACTGTTCTGTACGCATTTGCTATTTGAAATGTAAGCACAAACAATTCCTGCTGGGAAATCTGTAGCTGATTATTGTGATTGTGATCCATTGAAAACAGATCAGCAGGGTCAAAGCAACTGCTGGGGACACTAAAGACATGATGTACAAATGCTTAAATCTGAAAAGGACAACAAAGTAAATGAACCAGGAAATGAAGCAGTATTGTTGTTGCTGTGGAGGGAATTTATTTCACAGATCCAACTTTCACAACTCTGGAAAAAAAAAAGAACTTTATGATTTGGAAGCTATTAATTATAGTGATGATCTTCTGAGACATCCATCATCTATACGCCGCTTAATCCTCATTAGGGTTGCGGGGGGCTGGAGTCTGTCCCAGCTGACTCAGGGTGAAGGCAGGAGACACCCTGGACAGGTCACCAGTCTATCACAGGGCTACACTTAGAGACAGACAACCAACCAGTCACACCTACGGACAATTTCGAATTACCAATTGACCTCAACATGTTTTTTTTGGACTGTGTGGAAGCTGGAGAACCTGGAGAGAACCCACGCTGCACGGGGAGAACATGCAAACTCCACGCAGAAAGATCCCGGTGCCCCCACCGGGACGCGAACTGGCGACCTTGCTGTGAGGCAACAGTGCTACCAACTGCGCCACCCTGCAACCCTCTTCTGAGACATTAAAGTTTACTCTTTTTTTTTTTAAACAGAATTTTATTGCTTTTCATCTAAAGCAAGCACAGCTAAATAATATTTTAGGAAACCAAAAATAAATCTATTTACAAAAGTTTTGGCTAACCCTAACTCAAAAGCTACATATATATAAATACAGACCCCAAAGTAGAAACTCAAAGTAGAAAGCCTGTGATCACCTGAAACAAAGTACAGCTGTGACTTCCAGTAAACCTACTTGCATGAACATGGTTCCATAATGACTCGTGTCCATCTGCATGTCTTCATCATGGCTCCATATGGCAAAGAAAAAAATCAGAGGAGTCTGATTGTGAGACTTTATAAAGATAGAAAAGGATCTGTGACTGAAGAAGATAAAACACAACTGCAGCAGTCATCAGGGTTTATTGAACGAGCCATAGTACCACTAATCAGAGCTGCAGCGGTCGTCTTACTGAACTTATACCATGAACAGTGCAATACTTGCACAGTCATGCTCTGAAAAGCAGAAGTGCTTCCGACTTAGCTCAGTGGTTATCGATGGACATCAGTGTCTCTGACAGCTCAGACAATGCAAAGGAATGTCATCCTTGATGGATGATGTCCAAAAAAAAAAAAAGACACCTTCCATGCTTTTTGGCACAAATTTAATTAAACTGGTAAAATGCTTGAAAAAAAGAATCCTGATGAGTAGTTCAGTTCACATCTGGTCCAGGATGTCCAGGGCTATCACACTGAATGCATAGTCCTGACAGTGAAGCACAGATGTTGGTGAGTGATAATGTGGGGCTGCATGAGTGCAAAAGGAGCTGGGGAGATGACATATAAAGATGTCGGCACCGTGAATGCCTATGAATATAAATCCTGGCTGATAAGATGACTTCCAGTCTGCAGGAACTTGGCAGAAGACGAATACTTCAGCATGATAACAATCTGAAGCGCTCTGCCAAAGTTATGTAAGAGTTTCTAAAGAAAACAAAAGTGAAAACTGAGACCTGATCAAGTATGTCTCCTCACTGGATTCCAATGTAACACCTCTGAGGTGTTTTGAAGAGAAAGTTAGAACAACACAACCCATCTCAGCAGAGAGAAGCTAAAAAAAATGTCTTTAAAGCACCTCAGAGCATCTTTTTGGAAATTAGTGTAACACCGGTGTCCTCTACATTTAGGAGGGTTGAGTCAAAAATAAAGGTTAGAATCTCAGTAATGAAAGGCACACTGGGATTTGTTGCATTAAGTTCTTATGTTTTAAATACGGTAAATCTAAAGTCTTTGTTTTTAATTGTACATGAAAGCAAAGCCTACTTTAATGCACTTCGTATTAGGTGATACTATTTTGAATATTCTCACATTTAAGTAATCCTGCACTTCATTAGTGTTCTGTATTAACAGCAGACAAACAGAAATGAAGAAAATAACATGAGAAGAAGCATAAAATAAAGCCATCTATCAGATTTAATATAAAAGTCACATCAACTACAACGTCTCACAATAGTTGCCTGTGAGCAAAATGAGGTTGAGTTAAAACAGTTAAACATGGTAATATATTAATCTAGTTCTTATTGATTTTCAGCAGCAGAATTTCCTTAAAGGACTCGTGATCTTCAGTGTTTTTCCATCCTGGTTCCAGTTGTGTACTTTATGTTGCAATGCCAGTGTCCAGAGAAACCAACAAAGAACCGCATGCTGACAAACTACAGAAATGTTTCTGGGGGAAAAAAAAAGTGACTTTAAAAAAAAAAAAAGCAAAGACAAGGAATCAGCATTTAAGTGCTATTTGCAGGTGTTTTATGTCGCTGTTGATCTGACCCACTGGTGCGCAGAAGATCTCCTCAATACAATTGGTTCCTGGCTGCCCTTTGGCCTGCGCTTCGAGCGATCTGATTGGCTGGCCGCCGTGACAGGCATTGTGCTGACTGCGTGTCTTTGAGGGCCCGAGCTCTGCTGCCTGGTCAGCAGTCTGTGCCCACACACACACACACACACACAAGCACACATTTCACAAAAACACACCAGCGGTTAGAAGAAAATACGTGCAAAGACACATGTGCACCAAGCCTTTTACACGCACGGCAGCCCCACACAGGATTTAGCCGCTCCGCCGTACACGCACAAACTATACGCAGCTGTACACTTCATGCTGTATTTATGCTTCATCTTCCATCTTTGCTGTGGTCACATCATTACTTATTCACCAGCGTGGCTAATAGCCACATGTCACAGCCGAGCTCTGTCACATTGTGCAGAAACTGAACCCTCAGAGGCCCTAATCCATAGGTCCTGATGTTATGACACAGTGACAATAGCGAGCAAAGCAGCTGCCTGCCCCCTCGCCGCGACACCTATGACACCGGCACAAAAAAAAAGTCGCACAAATCCTTCACACCTGAGCGCTCACACTGAAATGGACTGAGCGGAGGTGGGGGGGCCTGTATTAGAAGGTCTTTACACTCAAATTGGCTCTGTTTAGGTTTACATGATTAGGATAATTAAAAGGTGTAAGGTGGGGTTGTGACTGGCAGCTTATCACTGCTGCAACCTAGTAATTTAGCCTCCTATGGACAAGCAGGAGAAGTCCAGGTTGGACTGCATATGTGTGTGTACGTGCAACTTCTTGTGCCATTAATGGGAATGTAATCCAGGAGGAACGGAACGTATAAAGGAGTAGTCAGTAAAAATGATTTAAATGTGCAGCTGAAGTTGGTTTAAAGGAACTTAAAAGCAAACAAATTTTAAAAAGAAGGAAAATCTTGACTTTTAGTGACCTTCATGATAAGATAAAGTAATCCTTGTGACAGATATTGCTCAGAAAAAAAACAAATGACATAACAGCAGAAATGCAGAGCCGAAAAAAGTGCGATACTAGCTGAAATAAGGTAGCTAAAAAAAAAGGCTAGAATAAAACAGTAAAAAGTAATGTGAGCAATGAAATGAAAACAAATGAAAAAATGAAGTAAGATATCATATTGCACCTGGAAAATGAAATGAAAATGAAACATTGTACATATTGACAACACTATATATGTACTAATGTAATCAAAAACTTGAAATCTTCCACATGAAACTGAAATATTACACTTGAGAAATGAAAATAATACATATTGATGAAAAAATAAAAGCTACACAGGATGCAGAAACTAATATTGCACAAACTATTAAGAAGTAATATTACAATGATATTCATAATATTGTTTATATCTGATGATTTAGTGGTCATTTCTGTAGAAAGGGGAGGAGCTATACAGTTTGATGGGTGGAACTCACCAGATCCTTCATAATCCTGCATTTCCCACAATGCAACTTCACAACATCTTCATTAAACTTTGGAAACTCCATCAAGAGCAACAGGAGATAATGTACAATATATATCAAGGCAAAACACAAGTAGCCGATATGTCAATTGGTGTTTAAAACTGGTGAAATGTCCCTTTAATGGGACAAACAGCATCTGGGAAACTTCAGAGGAAACACAAGGAGGTCTTTGGCTATTAAAAAGTAGTCCATTTGGGTCTTTTGGCCTTTTGTAATGATACAGATTAGCATAATGACCTTCTGCATTGAAGTCGCTCTCCACTTTGTCTTATCCTTGCCAAACCACCCATAAGCACACACACACACACACACACACACACACACACACACGCACATAAATTGGGAGGTAATGAGAATTAATCGAGAAGCGTCAGCGATGAAATGCCTCCTAACGATGGCCCGACTAATTGCATGTCAATAGGCTTTGCACGCTCAGCAGTTTGAAATACAAGACTCCCCGTCTTCCGCTGTAATTGGTTAGCTTTTGCGTTGTAATCACAACTTCCCCAACCGGAGCTGTGCCTGTCGAAGATAACACCGAGCGCTTATTGAATAATTATACGCAACATGTCCAGTTATTCCAGGCTTCCGCCTCACGTGTCAATATTGGCACGTGTAATGTCACCACCGCCGGGCCGCCGTGTCTTGAAATATTCATCACACCGGATGATTGAATATGGGCATTTGTTAATCAAAGAAAAATTACCAAACGTATATTTGCTGAATGTCAATTACACCTGAGAACACACACGAACCAGCCAATTAGCAAATCGTCTTCCACGTCTTCAGAGGTGGAGAAATAATTACGACGTTTCCTTCTTGGACTTTTCTGCTGGATGCAAAGAGCCAGCGATGACAGTGACGGTTTTATCAACACGCAGTAGATGGAAGAAGAAACAGCAAATAGTTGTGGAGCTTTGCTTGGTCCAGTTTTGGCTGGAAGGCGAGAAAATTAGAATGTATAGCTGTCATACTTAATTTGGTGCAACACATTCAAACCTGTGCATCGTGAGTATTTTGCACATAAAAAAACTCTGTGCAACGTCAATGTTTTAGGTGAATTGGTGCAGTGTAAACCTGTCTACCTGTATTTCTATTTATTGCAGAATCAGTGCAATGTGGTTATTTTCCACATGCAGAGAACTTTGGTTATACCTGGCTGTACTTAGCCCAATTTTAAAGGGAAGATGAGAAAGCGAGTGTTGTGGGAAGCATATAAAGACAACAAGTGAATGTGTCGTCATTTGGTGCATCATGAGTATTTTGGACATTTAAAAACTCCCATGGCTGCAGGGTGGCGCAGTTGGTCGCAGCAAGAAGGTTGCCGGTTCGCGTCCCGGTGGGGGCACCGGAATCTTTCTGTGTGGAGTTTGCATGTTCTCCCCGTGCAGCGTGGGTTCTCTCCGGGTTCTCCGGCTTCCTCCCACACAGTCCAAAAACATGTTGAGGTTAACTGGTGATTCTAAATTGTCCGTAGGTGTGAATGTGAGTGTGCTTGGTTGTCTGTCTCTAAGTGTAGCCCTGTGATAGACTGGTGACCTGTCCAGGGTGTCTCCTGCCTTCACCCTGAGTCAGCTGGGATAGACTCCAGCCCCCCATGACCCTAGTGAGGATTAAGCGTGTTATAGATAATGGATGGATGGAAAAACTCCCATTCGTTCTACATATACAACAATCTGTGCAATATCAGTCCTTTTTTACAAACAAAATCTGCGCAAAATAGTTCAAATCTGTGCAGAATCAGTAATTCTCTATCAGTGTTTCTACTGGTTAAAGAATCCGCTCTACTACCACTGATACGTGCACTGTTGTTATTTTGCACATCCTCATATGGAAGAGCCAGTCATGTATATTTTTCTACTGATATTTCTTAAATCTTTGCACTATCCCCTTTACTGCCGTAACAATGCGGATGAATAAAGGTGCCCTCGGTGCCTTTGCGCCACGCCTCCTCTCCCCCCTCCGTCGTCGTCGAACACATGCGACCTTTCGAAACTATGCGGCGTCTTTTACGAGACGGAACATGGAAGCAAAACGCCGGAGAACTCTCTGTTCCTCATTCCTCGCGTCTCCTTTCTTTCGGATGGAGGGTGCAGATGGATTGTGGGTAATTACGTCGGGGCCTTGAACTGTTGGGTAATTACGGCCAGGAATGCTCACAGCTGAGAGCCGAGGCCGGTAGACCGCGCGTCGGCATGGCAACGGCGAAGGTGTTAATTATTTTCATCCTTAAAGACGAAGGAGGAATCCCCTCTTCAAAGGGAAGAAACACCTGTGAGGAGAAGCCTCCCCCCTCCTCTTCTCCCCTGGCTTTTTTTTTTTTTTTTAAATTTCGATCCTTCCTCTTCTTCCCACAAACAGCTTCCCTTCCCTCATCTTCTTTCCTCACCTCTCAACTCTTTCCTCGCTCTTTCTTTGTTCCCGTCAAGGACTAAAAGTGAGGACCTAAATCGCCACATTAGGAACATCCCCAAGTAAATTCCTTGTATAACACTGACATCAACAACCCCCACTGCTTCATTATTAAGTGTATAAATGTATGTTGCTGCAGGCCTGAGGCTTGTACTTGACCAGCCAGCAAACCAGGAACTAAATTTAGACCCTTTTTTTTGGGCTTTTGATACGCAGGTAGAGTGTTTGAGTTGCTAAAAATGCTCCTGGGAAAGTTCCTGCAGTGGTGATAATGTCGTTAGAGTCAAGATATTACCACTATAACAGCACCGTGGCTTTTTTTTTGTGTGTGCGTGTTTCTACAGATGAAATTAATGCACACCTGCGTTTTCAGTAGCCGTTCTGGAAGTACCCCTCGTTTCCACTCATGCTCTTCTGAGATGTTTCGGAAAATCCCACCTCATTAACAGTTTGGACCGAGCCAACCACTTCCAACTTTTCCTGCGTGATCATGTTCAGGACAGCGTTTGTTCATTTCTTGTTCCAGGGGACGCTTAAAGTTTCAATGTGGGTCACATTGAGTAAATAAATAATTATCACATTTTACTGTAAAAGTCGTCAAATAATGTTTATTTTTATTACAATCAAGTTAAAATCAGAATGATTGACGGCTGATGGGGACATGTACACACCAGTTCAAGTTGTAAAGGGCGGATATTTTTGCCAAAGTTTTAAAATAAGTAAAAGACTTTTAAATGAACTCTTTGAACCCCAAACAGTTTTGGGTGTCCTGTCACATTTGTAGTCACTTTTTTCATACAAAAATGAAAAATGGAAAGCTGAATGTCTTTAAACTGGAATGAACATGTAAAACATTTTCACACCATTTTGCGTAACATCAACTTCAGTAGTGTTTTGGTTGTGGGCTGTTAGCAATAAGTTAGCATTAGCGCTAGCTAACATTGAGCAGTAATGATAATGCTATGGCCATACAGCACAATGTTATTCTGGTGAGCCAGATACAATATCAACTTTATTTTGTACAAGTAGCTGCATGGGGAACGTAACGTGTGCCTCTGGAAATGTTTACTCCAAGTATAATTACAAAAGCGTCATTTCTTTCTTGCTCCATCAGATCTTCTTCGTCCCTCCATTTATCTGTTTCCTCCGTCCATCTCACCACCATGGGGAGCAGAGCTTTGAGCC